>NW_020172178.1:2089743-2093757 GCF_003031525.2 Neophocaena asiaeorientalis asiaeorientalis
GGCTCAGCGGCCATGGCTCACAGGCCCAGCTGCTCCGCGGCATGTGGGATCCTCCCGGACCGGGGCACGAACCCCGTGTCCCCCGCATCGGCAGGCGGACTCTCAACCACCGCGCCACCAGGAAAGCCCACATCCATGATTTGGGCCACATCTGGGGACACCTGCACTATTATTTTTTCGCGTTTGTTTGTAAGAAATTCAACCCGTTGAAACTTAAATTTATTTTAAGAGGAGACCTTTTATTTTTACCTTAAATAGAAAGCCAGGGTGAGGATCGTTTGCCATGTATAGAACATCAAAAGGAATAAATGCAATGAATATAAACACCATTTATTTATCTCTATCTGGTGGTCAGCACATAAAGAGAGATGGGCGAGTGTCAGAGAGGTGTCAGACCCGATTAGCTCCGCACGGAGACGGTCTCTGCACAAAATCCAGTGCTTCGCAACCATCCCTGTGCATGAGAACCACCTGGGGAGCTTTGACAAAATACAGATAAGCAGTCCCAGGTCCAGAGACTCACCCTTTAGCCGAAGGCGGCACCCAGGTGATTATGAGAACACAGGATAATCAGAAGGATTAAAAAGTCCGGGCTTTCCTGGTAGCACGGTGGTTGAGAGACCGCCTGCCGATGCAGGGGACACAGGTTTGTGCCCCGGTCCGGGAGGATCCCACATGCCGCGGAGCAGCTGGGCCTGTGAGCCATGGCCGCTGAGCCCGTGCGTCAGAGCCTGTGCTCCGCAACGGGAGAGGCCATAACAGTGAGAAGCCCGCATACCGCAAAAAAAAAAAAAAAGAGCAAGTCCAAAGGAAGATGGAGAGGAAGACAGAAGGGAGTTATGTCACCCGTGCTCTCACTTAGCGCACCGCAGTCATCCTGTCAGTTACTAGTAGCCGCCCGGTCCAAACTCAGAGCTCTGACCTAGTTTAGGCTCCCTGGCTGTATTGAAAAGGACCCCGAGGCCAGACTGGGAGTCAGACAATAGGGCCTGGAGTGGTGACATTGACTTTTTTCCCATAATTAATTCTATGAAAGAACAAAATTGCATTGGCCATTAGGGATGGCTGGGACCTTGGGAAGGAAATGAATGACTGAGGTATGTGGTCTGCACACTGTATACCCCAATAAGAGTCCTCCAAAGGGGACAGGCTTAGGCTGGGTCGACTCCAGCCCATCACGGCCCCCCTGGACGGGCCTTGGCCAAGAGCACCTGAGCCTGGGCTGACTCACCAGCAGCTGCGCTGGACCCAACAAGTCCAACAAGCGCCAATTCTGGGGCCGAGGTAGGCGGAAGTGCCGAGCTCCCTTCCAAGTGACCCAAATTGTCACCAAAGTCACCTTCCAGCTAGGGAGCGCCTCGGGGGAACGGGGAGTGCTCGGGAAGGCTGGAGAAGGAAGAGACCGGAACTGGACCAAGCACCTGCTTGGAGCTGGGAATGCCTCATAAACCTGGGATCACATCTGCTCCTCACACCAGCTCTGCAGGGAAGGTGTGACCAGACCCCCTGAACCGGCGAGTTGTCCAGGCCCGTAGAGCTTATGTGACTTGCCAAGACCCCACTGCAGGTGGCAGGATCAGGGTCTCAGCCCAGGTCTCTCTGACGTCACCATCCCAGGCTGCCGGCTCCACACCTCAGGCCCGGGAGCAGAGAAAAATCAGGCAAAGTAGGTCTAACTGTCCTTTGCACAGGAAGACAGGTGACACCTTGCTCTGTGGGCTACACTAGCGTTTAACAATCCCTTAGCTCCAGGTGGGGTTTTGTGGCTTGTGATACCTGCTCACACATACCAAGCGCGGTGAAGAGTGTAGCACGTGTCCCCCGCAACTTTGCAGAGAAGGGAACTGAGGCCCAAAAGGACAAAATTAAAGGGTCCATCGTGGGGCCTCTCCCAGCTGCCTGGGAGCTGAGCCACAGTCCCTGGGATGGGACAGTCTGTTTAAAGCATCCACCTCCCCCCACCAGACTGCTCCCATCCAGCACAGGGACACGTCCATCTCGGCGCATTGAAGGAATGCGGCTGCCCAAGGAGAGCAGCTTCCAGGGTGGAAGGGCCCAGATCTCTGGCACAAACGTGTGCCTCTATGGCTCCCGAAGCAAAGTTGGCTCCAGCCAGGAGCCGATTCCAATAGGGGACAAATATAGGAACTTATGGGGACCTCCCCTCCCTTCCCCAAGGGAGTAAGCAGCAACGAGCAAAGACTTAAGCTTTCAGGTGGTTTTATCCAGAAGGAAATGGGGATGAGACATCACAAGATGGACTTTAAAAAAAATCCATTTTCTAAAATTATTTCTGAGCAAAGTTGAGTTTGAAATCAACAAAGCGATAAATAGGCCAATTAGGTAAACCAGGCTCGATGGCTGCCTGGCTCTGAGGAAAGGAATGTAACCTGGCAACCCCAACTGGCTCACATCCAACCTACAACCACCGGCCTGTGGCCACCAAGTTCGGACGGCTGGTGAGCCAGCCGCAGGTGGAGATCCTTGGGTCCAAGCTAGCAAATGGCGTGTGCAGGGCAGGACGCTCCAGGGTGGGCCCCAGCTCTGGGGAACCCGTGGCATTCCTGAACCCCTATGACACTAGCCACACAGAGAGGATTTCCTTTGAGGAATGGCCTGGCAGTGTGAGAGCCTTTGGGGATTGCAGAGAAAGAACTAGAAGCCTAGTAAGGAGGCCTGAGTCCTGGGTCTGACTCACCGCGTCCTGCCCAGTGCACTTCCAGCATGGAAAGGCCAGTGTAGACCTGCATGAGCTCTGGGATAAATTAGTCTGAGTTCAGGTCTTAACTTCACTGTGAGCGAGCTGAGGACAGGTGAGTTAACCTCACTGTAAACAGGACTATTAGAGCACATGTCATGGAACAGTTGTGAAGGTAAAGAGAGAAAATGCAGAGAAACTTCAGTAAGGGCTGAACAGATGTTAACTGACATGACAAACCAGGCAAGGGGGCTCACGGCATCCCATCCAGCCCATCAGCTTAGACATTTTCATTCATTCATTGATCCATGCATTCTTGCGTTCCGTAAATATGTGTTGAGCAGCTACTATGGCCAGGCTGCTCTGGGGACAGAAAAACAATCTCACCCTCCTGGAGTTTTCAGGTAGATGAGACAGAAGCTAAACTCGATTGTAAATAAATAACTAAGATAATTTCAGGTAGTGGTAAGTGCTAGAGAGACAATAAAACAGGGAGATAAGGACATAGTAGAGAGGGGCAGGGGATGGGACGGGCATTACCGGTGGGCAGGATGACCCCCTGGAGGCTGTGACTGTGAGGTGAGATTTCCAAGAAAAGAAGGAGCAGCCACGGAAAGGCCTGGGGGAGGCACGCTTCACGCAGGGGTAGGAGCAAGAAGGAAGACCGCCGAACGCTGGGCATGAACAGGAGAGAACAGACGGCAGGTCTGAGTCCCAGAGAGGCCGAGAGACGTGTCCAGAGTTCCAGGGTCGGCCCCCGGTGAGTTCAGGAAAATGGACGGTTCTCCAAGGAGAAAGTCCCCTGAAGAGGGCCACAAAGGGAGAGAAGGCGTGTGACACCTTTTCTCCCCAGCCTCGGGTCACCTTTCTCCTCTGTGTCCTGGGAATTATTAGGATGTGCCCTGGCCGCTACACTCAGCGGTGGTGTGAACATCAGCTCCGCTCAAGTTTGTAAGATCCTGTTTTAAACCGTAAAGCCTTTTCGTTAAATAATAATAATGAAAATAATAATCAGCTCTTTCTGGTTGGGATGTGAGAATAAATAATCCTCTATCCCTGCCCTCCGGGAGGTCATAATCTAGCAGGAAATCAACACGAAAACTGAAAGCTACCTATCACTTGCAAAGCGCAATGAGACCATGAAAACAGAATCACCAACCCTGACCGGGTAGTTGAGGAAGACTTCTAGGAGGAGGTGATGTCTAGCCAGGTGTTGGTGGGGAGGTAACAGCTGGGAAGAGGTAACCTCTGGAGCACAGTCTGGAGGTGGGAAACATGAGCCTCCTCCCAGGCTGGAGGCTTGGGACTTAATCCTT
>NW_020172178.1:2093804-2099752 GCF_003031525.2 Neophocaena asiaeorientalis asiaeorientalis
AATGGAGGTAGATAAACAGGGAATCACCTGATTAAGTGACCTGACCCCTCCTGGGAGGGGCAGGGGGGCAGACTGCAGCAGCCAGACTGAAAGTCCCCAAATACCTACTGAGAGGCTGTGGTTCTTGGATGAGAGGAAACATTCAGACTTCAAGGCACCTTAGAGATCTCCTAATTCCAACCTCCCTTTTTAAAGGGCAGGAAATGGAGACCCGCCCAGGTGAAGGTCAAACAGGTCTATGAATGAGGGCGCCTCCTAGCATCACAGAAAGGCCAGCTCTTTGCAACAGCAAGGAAAGAGTCTCCCCCAGTGAGTCAGCCCTGCTGCGTTATTTCAGCAAATGTCACTTGGGAGGGGCTCAGCCCTTTCCAGATCTCAAATAAAACTCTTGACTTAGAGTTCAACCAGCGGCCACGGTGGGCTTCGGCATCTGAGGAGTGAAGGGTGTGCTCACACACGGCACACTTAAAGCAGTCTCTCGTCTCTTTAGTACTCCCTTGGGGTGAAACTCCTGCCTCATCAATTACCTGTCATGTGATTTGGGGCAAGACGGTTAACCTCTCTGAACCTGTTTCCCCGACTGAAAACTGGGGATCACCATATCCATGGCACAAAATTGCTTTGATAACTTATAAATATATCCAGCGTGCCCTGCAAAGAGTAGGAGGAACCCTAAGAGGGCTTCCAGGAGGAAAGGCACTGCTTGTATGTTTCTGTCCGCGTAAGTCCTGGAAGTGCTGGGGTCACCGCTTGTTGTAGCTCTCTTCTGACTTTTTAAAATTGAAACGATCGCATCAGTTTAATCTCAGATATACCACCCATTTCCCTGCCTTGTAGTACTAGTAGGAGTAGCAGCATAGGTGTGGTGGGTGGTGTCCTGATGAGAGTCACCTACATGTAGCAGCACAGAGCGAACTGTCTTCTCTAACTACCTGCCTCACATTCCCTCGGCCGTAAAGCCAGCAGATGGGCCCAGGGGACCTGAGGTTCCTCCCAGCTCAAATACGTCAGGATTTTCTGATTTCAGAAGCATAAATCATGAGGCCAGGACTTGAAAACCCTGTTGAAGCATCTGAGATGGTAGA
This sequence comes from Neophocaena asiaeorientalis asiaeorientalis, assembly GCF_003031525.2. Classification (NCBI taxonomy): domain Eukaryota; kingdom Metazoa; phylum Chordata; class Mammalia; order Artiodactyla; family Phocoenidae; genus Neophocaena; species Neophocaena asiaeorientalis. The sequence continues at coordinate 2,094,890 of NW_020172178.1, forward strand.
GTGTGAAAGTCACTCTCTTGTTATGACTTCAGAAGAGGGAGATTATTTCTACTGAATGAGAAACCATGTGTCTGTTATACAGCAGGATTTGTGTTGGTTCCATTTTTTAAACCCAGGCAGATTAACATTTGAATCTCTGGGAAGAGTGTGATTTTCTAAGACAGCTTTGTGAAAATGCTCTGTATTACCTTCTAATTTTACTTGTATGTACGATTTGATATATAAACAATGGAATATATATTGTATTACATTATATATGTATTACATTTACATATTATATACATTGTATATGTGTATATGTTTCGTATTTGCAAGTGATGAAGCATAAAAATATTTTTAAATAATGCCCACAAGCCCACAGAAACAGTGGATGCCACTGAGAATGGAGCAGGCTGACCCTGTACCCTCTCCCCGACCAAGACGGCCACCTTGGTTTTACATTATCATTCCCTTGCCTTTTTTTTTTTTAAACCTGCTTACATTTATGAAACAGGATCTAGGTATAGAGGGGTGCATGAAACATACCTGTACTCACAAGTAATTACAAGGTGAATTCCCTCATAACCCCGCCCCCCCCCACCATGACCCTCTCATTCAAAACCTCTCCCTCCAATCTCCTCTCCCCCCAGCCCAAGGTGACGCTTGACTTGTATTTAAGGTAATCACCTTCCTGCTTTCTGCCACCATTTTACGTCTCACGTATATATTACATGGGATGTATATATGTCAATCAACTCATGTCAGTGTGCTCGGGTTTTGACCTTTCGAATTTCCTGAGCAGCCTCTGCCTTTCCCCTGAGTCTTTCAAAGTATTCTGGGTATGCTAGGATTCCCTTTGCCAGATCTGCGGCCTAGAAATCCAGGCAAGAGGCGCAGGCCACACTACATTGTTGCAGCGACATTAGGAGGATTAGTAACAATAAAACCATGATACCGCCTCTTTCTGGTGTGTCCCCACCATGCTGGGCATTCTGCTGAGTGTCGTCCCCAGTTGTCTCATTTATCCTCCCAGCAACCCCACAGGAAGGTGTTGGGGCCTCTTAGCTCTGTTTGGGTTTTTTTTGCGGTACGCGGGCCCCTCACTGTTGTGGCCTCTCCAGTTGCGGAGCACAGGCTCCGGACGCGCAGGCTCAGCGGCCATGGCTCACGGGCCCAGCTGCTCCGCGGCATGTGGGATCTTCCCGGACCGGGGCACGAACCCGTGTCCCCTGCATCGGCAGGCAGACTCTCAACCACTGTGCCACCAGGGAAGCCCTTAACTCTGTTTTGATGAGGACAAAATCAAGGCTTCTGCGGCCAGGACCGCCCGTCCCCCCATCTCCTTCCTGGCTTCTCACTGCCAGGGAATTCATCCTTAAGTCTTGAAGCAAAGATTCCTTGGCCGGTGGGTAGGGGCCGAGAGAGTGGACAGACAGTTCCCCAACTTCCATCGGCTCCTCTCAGGTTCCTCTCTCTGTGATCCATCTGGGCTACTGTTAGATATTACGGGAAAAAAAAAAAAAGTTTGGAATCCACTTCTTCCAGCAAATGCCAACGTCTTAATGTTGATTGGATCCTACCTCACCAGTACTGTCCTCCTGATAATTGACGTATAACACTGTCCTCGTGTTGTCTGAGACAGGCAGTGTGATAGAGTGAAGAGCACCAAGTCAAAAGCCCTGAGTTCAAGACCTGTGGTTGCCAGGGAGGAGGGGGCTAGGGAAAGGATGCAGTGGGGGCTGGGGTTAGGACATGTAAGCTATTATATATGGAATGGATAAACATTAAGGTATTACTGTATAGCACAGAGAACTATATTCAGTATCCTATGATAAACCATAATGGAAAAGAATATAAAAAAAAAGAATATATATATAGGACTTCCCTGGTGGTTCAGTGGGTAAGAATCCACCTGTCAATGCAGGGGACACGGGTTCGAGCTCTGACCCGGGAAGATCCCACATGCCGCAAAGCAACTAAGCCCGTGTGCCACAACTACTGAGCCTGCGCTCTAGAGACCGCGAGCCACAACTGCTGAGCCCTCGTGCCACAGCTACTAAAGCCAACGTGCCTAGAGCCCGTGCTCCACAACAAGAAAAGCCACCGCAATGAGAAGACCACGCACTGCAACGAAGAGTAGCCCCCGCTCACTGCAACTAGAGAAAGCCTGCGCGCAGCAACAAAGACCCAATGCAGCCAAAAATAAATAAATAAATAATTTTTTTAAAGAGTACATATATATGTATAACTGAATCACTTTGCTGTACGGCAAAAATTAACACAACATTGTAAATCAACTATACTTAAATTAAAAAGAAGAAGAGGAAGAAGGGGAAGGAGGAAAGAAAAGGAATGAAAAAAAAAAGCCCCGAGTTCAAATCCTGACTCCACCACTCCTGGCCTCTGAATCTCTCTCCTCATTTGTCCCTGGGCCAGGAGTGGCAGCCTTGCCTGCGGTCAGAATCCTAGGAGGTGAGAGACAGGAAATGTTGCCCAAGAGCCCAGAGTCCCCTGGAGTCCCCTGCTGGTGCCTCTCAAATCTCTCTGCCTGGGTCAAGGACCAGCTTTCAGTGCCAGAAGAGCTCGGAGGGAGATGATCAAGGCCACCTGCCATTTGACAGACATGGGGACATCAAGACAGAGGGGGAGAGGGTGGAACTGAGGGGGAGGAAACTCAGGTGTCCTAACCAGACCCCATTACCCCAAACTGTGACACCTGCTCCCATGTGCTGAGGCTGACACCGCACGGAACACTGTTGAAGGGAAGTCCCATTTTATTCTCTCAGCGGGCGCTATAGTCATCCCGTCTCGTGGGGAAGCAAATTGAAGCTGTGAAAGGTGAAGTAACGTTTCCACGATCACCCAGCTGGGAAAAGGCTAAGGCAGGGCTGGAACAGCTAGTCTGACGTCCACCCTCATTTCTAACAGTGGAGCAATACGGGAGGCCCTACTGCACACTGGGCACCCAGGGGCTCCAGGGCGCTTTGGAGGTTGTGCTGGACCTGCCCGGTCTTGCCTCCCCAGAATGGAGGTCACCCTGCAGCTAAGCCACGTTCCCCCAACAGTCGCTGCCCCAGGTTTCTGCATCACAAGGCAGAGTGGCCACCCAGGCAAGGACAGGTCCCTGGCTGTGGGAAAACATGCAAAACACCCGGGCTAGAGGTTTGTTCCCGAGGAGACAGAAGGAACTCAAACTTCCCCTGAAGGGTGCCTGCACGGGCTAGAGGCCAGCCTGCACCCTGGGGCAGAAACCTGAGCCCAGATTCCCACCACTCCCCTCAGTGCCGCCAGCAAATCCTCGGGTCCCCTCTTCAGGAACCCCAGCGAGAGGAATGAGTTCCAGAAATAAGCCCTCGCAGCCCACACCCCCTCCAGCTGCCCTCCAAGGGGCCTCTCTGGCTGCAAATGATGCCCCAGGGCCAGCAGGCTTGGCACAGCTGTGGCCGGCTGCCTGAGGAATGCACAGACCCACACGTGTCAGAGAGCTCCGCTGGGGCATGGTTACAGGAAACAGGGCAAAACAGCCTGTTGGCACAGTGCACTCCCCCTCTGCCTCCCAGCTCCTGACCTCTGATAGCTGTTGGCTGTCCTGGCTGTGCAGGAGGCAGGGCTGGACCCTTCAAGAGACAAGTTCTGTTTTTGGCTGTGTGGCTCTGGGCAAATCACTCCCCCTCTCTGGACCTGTTTCCTCTGGATGAAGGAGGCTGTCCTGTCAGGCTCAGAGGGGCAGCGATTTTGTGACATGCTCCCTTCACTGGGAGGACAGTCACTTTTCCCCACTGTCTCCTCCTGCCCTCCTTCATGTGAAACGAGGCATGCCCCCCGCCCTCCACCCCGGGCACATCAGGCTCCCCCACTGGCAGCGCTTGGCTGTAAAAGGGCCCTCATTAGTGCCGGGAGGAACCTGGGAGAGGGTCCCAGGGCAGCCTTGGGCCAGAGCTTTAGGGCCAAAGTGATAAAACAATAACAATTATTATCACCCCGCCGCAGCTGGAGTTCCCCGCCTTAGAGTTTTGAAGCGGAGGTCAGTGGGCTGCACTGGGCACTCACTGCTCCTGGGACGACCGACAGGCCACGTCCACCAGATTCACTGTTTGGAGTCAAGATCTGAAGATTCTAAGAAGAGTCAGCATCCCGTCGGGGCTCCTTCAGGCCCTACAAGACGTTTCTGCCCTCACTCTCCCCTTCTTTAGAGATGTGGGATGAGGCCCAGAGAGGCTGAGAAGCTTGCGCAAGGCTGCACAGCCGGGGGTTCTGAAGGAAACTGATCCTGCCTGCGGTGCGACTTCCTCTTCCTACCGTGGGCTCTGGGCTCTCTCAGGCACTACGGAGCGAGCTTGTGGTCGCCCGGAGGGGGTATTCCCGCCGGCGTTTACCGCCCGGTCCGGGGACACGCGGCGGCGCGAGCCCGCAGCGACAGGTCCGCTCGCCCCAAGCGGAGGCAGAGCGAAGATTGGAGGCGGCGCCCGGCCCTCCGGGGACGCGCTGCCCTGGACTTAAGGGCTTTTTCTTGGGGACCGAACCTCCAGGGTTGGGGAGCAGAAAGGCTAGGGGATTTCGCAGGCGGCAGGAAATGGTTGGGTTTAAACTAAAAATACCCGCCCGCCCGCAGCTGTCACGCCAGGGCCCCCGCCCCCGCGCCGGGCGCGCCTCCCCGGGTCCCCTTGACTTTCAGCGACCCCGATCCCTGAGGGACGCGCCACGGCTGGGCCGGGGGGTTGAGGACCCGACCCTCTCGGTCCCCGTCCCGGCCTCCCGGCCCCGAGCCACTTACCCGGCCGGGAGCTTGCAGGAGCGCGGTGCCGCGGGCACTCGGGGCAGAACCGCCCTACCCCTCCCTGCGTCCGGAGAGGCTCCGGGCTGGGCGGGGCCGGGGCGGGACCG
>NW_020172178.1:2099786-2106559 GCF_003031525.2 Neophocaena asiaeorientalis asiaeorientalis
CGCGCGCTCGGCGGAGGCCCCCGAGGCTCGGCCCCAGTCCGGCGGGCGGGAGGAGCGCTGCCGTGGGGCGTCGCCACTCTCACCCCAGGCCTCGCGCCCCGGGCTGCCCTCTCCGGCTCGGGAGCCGCCCCGAGCCCCGCCCCCCGCCTGCCTCCGCCCGGGTCTCATCCTTGGGGGTGGCGCGGAGCTGCCGCGCCCCAGGGGAAAGTTCGATCTGCGGACTTCCTCTGTGCGTCAAGCCTTGGGGAGGAGGCTGGGGACCTGGGAGGTCTTGCCCTCTGGGAGCCGAGATGGGAGCAAAGGCAGGGGCACCCCTCCCGGAGGCGCGAAATCCAAGGAGGAAGTGACACTTATCAGCCAGCCTGACAGAGGGGGCGCCCCATCCGGCCCCTCCCACCCCACAGTCCCAGAAGCCACCGTGCGAGGGATCTTCGCGCCCCCGGCTCGGACGGGAGACCCCCAGGATGCCGAGGGGAGGCGATGGGGGGTGAGTCACGAGGAATGTGGATCCCACCCATAAACAACCTCCTATAAACCCGAGGCGCTAGAATGTGCCTCCCCTCGGTCTCCCCGCGCGACCCGCCCCCCAGCGGACACTTCCTCCCACGCGTTCGCAAACCCCTGATCCAGGGACTCCAAGTCTTTAACCTTACAGCAGAGTCTAAGTCTTACCTGCCTCTGACTTTGTGCTCCCAGCACATTCAGACCTTTGGACTGTCCCCCACCTCAGCGCCGATCTTTATCCGAGTAATCACAGGTTTGCACGATCGGGTCCGCCTCCTTTGGATGAGGATGAAAGCCGCTCACGAAGGATACAACTTGCAGAACTCTGTACCACGTGGACTCCAGTCTTCACAATTCAGGTGTGGCTACGCCCATTTTGCAGATGAAGAGTTAAGTAAATGTCCCAAATCTAATGCTTCCCAGAGGGTGTTTTCCTCTTTGGTTCCTTAGTGAGGCTGGCCAGCCCTCTATCAATGTTTGTTGAATAAATCAGTGTAGAAATCAGCGTCCTAAGAGAAAGATTAAATTGTAAAGCAGGACCAGATAGTAATAGAGTGTGTGTGTGTGTGTGTGTGTGTGCGTGTGTGTTTTCCAAATGCAGGGCAACGTAGAAGGATGCCAAAGCTCAGCGTTAACGCTGGGTAGACCTAGCCTGAGCTGAATGCCTGAGTGTCAGCCACACTTCCTTAACTCAGAACCCATTCACTAAGTTATAATTATTCACAGGGTCAGAGGAGATAACACACAAAGGGCCTCTTTCATCCTTGCCCTTTGATTGTTCTAGGTGTCCAGTTATGTTTGTCATTATCATCCTGACTCCAGCTGATATGCTGCTGCAGGCTTTGGGGTTGCAGCAGTCTAGCTGAAGGTACAGACAGCGGTCAACAATTATTATAATACTGGGCATCTGGATAATGTGCTTTGCTTTTCCAAATGCTGTCACATGTATCTGCTCGTGAAATCTCTGCAAAGATCCCCCACGTAATTAAGAAAAGTTTCCTGAGTTCTCTCATGACGGAAACAGGTCAGGTGATGTGCACGAGGATGAAGACGGATCCACCAACGCTCCTGAAAGGGTGAGGCCCTTCAAGTCAGTTTCCTGCAGTGAGAGACAGTTTGACGCAAGTGGGGAGTCAGGCTCTGGTGTCGAACTGCCCAAGTTAACGACTTTCAGCTCATTACTCAACTTTAGCTTCCTCTTCTGTTAAATGGGTCTAATAATAACAACCTCTCTTGAATGGTTTTGTGCCTGGTATTGTGAGCACCCAGCTCACGTGAACTGCTCTGGAGATAGTAGGATCACTGTGGTTCCTGGGAAACAGCTATTTATTTAGTCTTTTTTTTTGGCTGAGCCATGTGGCTTGTGGGATCTTAGTTCCCCAACCAGGGATTGAACCTGGGCCCCCAGCAGTGGAAGCTCAGAGTCCTAACCACTGGACTGCCAGGGAATTCCCTATTCAGTCTTTCATCAGACATTTCCTGAGCACCTACTATGTGCTAGTCCCTGGGAATATGGAGAAGAATGAGTCATTCTTTCGGACGATCACCCGAAAGGAGGTCACAGGGCAGTGATTCTGTGTCCAAGGGGCTGTAGCCTGAACAGGGTAGTGTGGTACAGAGATGGACTGTTCTTCTCACTACAGAGCACCTGTCAGAGCTGAGAGACCCAAATCCCAGGCCCAGCTCTGCTGCTTGACTGAGGGAACCTTAGCAAGCCGGGTAACCTCTTAGAACCTTGGTTTTCCCATCTGTTAAATGGCGATAGCAATAACATTTCATAGGTGAGAATACATGGGATAAAAGTATTGTATAAACTGCAAAATACCATGCAGACGTTACTAGTTTTATTATTAGCTTGACCTTTACAGGGCTTAGTGCTTTCAGTATAGTCCTCCATTGCTTTCCTTAAGCCTGACATAAAAACAGGAGCTTCCTTTTTGTTCACTTGATGGCAGTCTTTCGTCTGTCTTTTCCCCCTCCAGTCCTACTGTGTGCTTGTAGGGTGAGCGGATCCACCACCCTGGTTTGTCAACCTCTCTGAGTCGGCTGCCTTCCCCACTGGCAGCTGCCACCCAGTAACTGAGTAGGGGCACCCCTGCCGGATGGCAGAGTCATCTCAAGCACTAAGTCCATATGGAAGGGAAAAAAGTTGAATAAACAATGCGGGAGAATGGGGGAGTTTGCAAGTAGGAAGGCTATAAAAACTTCAATCCGTCTTCAGCATTACCCACTGCTACAGAAAGGAGTGGAAATGAAAGCTTATCTGGAAAGAACATTCTGGCAAAGGCAGGCGGGAGAGCCCCTCTGTCATCTCTGCAATTGAGCACAGGAAACCCCACCCAGCCTCCCTTTCAGACGTGGCCCAGAGAAGGAGCCACAAGGAGGCCCTAAAATGATGCCATTTGGAAACTGACTCATTTGGCGATGGGGGTTGTTTGTGCAACGTTTGAAAAGTCTCCCCAAGAGTGAAATATTTTGTTCTTTCTCCACGTCTCTTCCCTGTGGCCAGCATCTCTACCACCACTCACCTGGAAGCAGGGGCCAATTTGAAAGGCCTGGGGAGGTTATTCAGGTCTGTTTCACATTTGCCTTGGCTAGCTAGCTTCAACAGCAATCCTCAAGTCTTAGTTTGTGTGATTCTTAGTTGTTTGTGTGTTCAGTCTCTACAGAAAGATAACAAGGAAAGCCGGAATGGCTCTTCTGACTAATTCAACCCCTCATGTGCGCATGGGTAAACTGAGGCAAGAGGGCAGGAAGGAGGGACCCTGCCCAGGGTCCAAGGGTGGTCATTGGTGTTTTGGAAATTTATGTTCCCATTTCTCCATCCCCAGCCTGGCTCCCCCCTTGGTGACGACTTACCTAGTGCTCTTGGCTAAGCATAGATGAAAAGCTTGCACTGGGGTAGCCATTTCTGTGACGCCTCCTCAGAGATATCCCAATCTGGGCGTGGACTGCTGGTTCTCATCCTGGCTCTGCTCTCATTTGCTTCCTTCTTTGTTTCCTCCTTTGCCAATTCTCCTAGTGTTAGTCTGTCTTTTCCCCCTCCAGTCCTACTGTGTGCTCGTAGGGTGAGCGGATGCACCAGCCTGGTTTGTCAACCTCTCTGAGTCGGCTGCCTTCCCCACTGGCAGCTGCCACCCAGTAACTGAGTAGGGGCACCCCTGCCGGATGGCAGTCATCTCAAGCACTGAGCACGGTAACTGGAGTAATTCAGGCTATTCCGCTACACACACGAATTATGCTGCTTCTTTAAAAATTAATTTTATTTAAGTATAGTTGATTTACAACGTGTTAATTTCTGCTGTACAGCAAGGTGATTCAGTTATACATATATATACATTCTTTTTCATATTCTTTTCCATCATGGTTTATCACAGGATACTGAATATCGTTCCCTGCGCTATACAGTAGGACCTTGTTTATCCATTCTATACATAGCAGTTTGCATCTGCTAATCCCAAACTCCCAATCCACCCCTCCCCCATCCCCCCTTGGCAACCACAATTCTGTTCTTTATGCTTGTGGGTCTGTTTCTGTTTTTTTTTTAAATAAATTTATTTATTTATTTTTGGCGGCGTTGGGTCTTTGTTGCTGCGCGCGGGCTTTCTCTAGTTGAGGCGAGCGGGGGCTACTCTTCGTTGCGCTGCGCGGGCTTCTCATTGCAGTGGCTTCTCTCATTGCGGAGCATGGGCTCTAGGTGCGCGGGCTTCAGTAGCTGTGGCTCGCGGGCTCTAGAGCGCAGTCTCAGTAGTTGTGGCGCACGGGCTTAGTTGCTCTGCGGCGTGTGGGATCTTCCCGGACCAGGGCTCGAACCCGTGTCCCCTGCGTTGGCAGGCAGATTCTTAACCACTGCGCCACCAGGGAAGCCCCCTGTTTCTGTTTTGTAGATAAATTCATTTGTAGCATATTTTAGGTTCCACATATAAGTGATATCATATGGTATTTGTCTTTCTCTTTCTGAATTGTGCTGCCTTTATAAAATAAAAATATAACGTGCATCGGAAGCACAGGACTGGATCCTGGGTTGACTGGGTTCTAGCCCTTGTTAATGCTGCTAATTAGCTGTGTAACTTCGGGTCACTTCTGAGTCTCTGAATCTGTGAAATGAGAGAATTGGAAAAGATCATCTCTAAGTTACTCCTCCCAATTTAAAAAACAATGTGAGTCTTGATTGTACTGGATAATAATGTCATTTAGCATGACTATTAAACACTACTATTATTATACTCCAAGGAATAAGTAATAACAGAAATAAAAATGTTAAGGTAAAATCGCCATCTTTATTCCTAAAAAATGAAATCCTTCTGAAAGAGCCTTGCTATATTCCACTCATCAGTGAGCAGGCCAATCTGTTCTCTCTGCTTTTGCTTAAGGAACATCTTAAGTGGTTTTTAAAAACTACGTGAGGTAATTGTAGATTATAAAGTTGTATTAAATTATACAGAGAGAGTCCCCTGTGCCTTTTCCCTCGTTTACACCAATGGTAACATCTTGCAAAAGTAGCTGGTACAATATCATAACTAGGCTATTGACACTGATGCCATCAAGATACGGAGTATTTCCATCGCTACAGGATCCCTCATGCGGCTCCCCCCTCCTGCCCTCATCCCCTCCTTAACCCCTGGCAACCATTAACCTGTTCTCATTTCTACAATTCTGCCGTTTCAAGGATGTTATATAAATGGAATCATTTATAACCTTGGAATCATGTGTAACCTTTTGGGGCTGGCTATTTTCACTCAGTGTAATTCACTGCTGATCCATCCAGGTTGTCACTGTATCAAGAGTTCATATCTCTTTATCGCTGAGTAGTATTCCATAGTATAGATGGACCATAGTTTGTCTAGCCATGTACCTGTTGAAGGACCTCAAGATTGCTTTCAGCTTGGGTTCTATTGTGAATAAAACAGCTATAAACATTTAGTACAGGTTTTTGGTTCGAGGTAAGTCATTACACTTTAAGTTTTAACTGTTAGTTATAGTACCTGTATACAATACCACACCACCAGAATCTTTCCTATTTATTTGCAGTGATGAACACACTCCAAGGATGCTGAAGTGTCTAGTAACTGCCCAGGACCAGGAAGTTGTGAGCTGTGGAAATTCAACAAAAGCAAACGACATGGTTCCTACCATCAGGAATTTACAATCTGTTGGGGAAGCAACATTAAGACTGAAACATTTGAAATAACATTGAAATAACAAGACAGCACTGCAGGTCCTCAGATGCTAGACAGCACGGTACAGAATCGACTCTTAGTGGAATCCAGAAATGGGAGAGAGGAGTGAAGGCTCGAGTGTTTGGGGGAGGGCACTGTGGTTGAGGTGAGATGGGAGCTACATCTTGAATGATGGAGAATAATAATGATATTTAACATCTATTACGGGATGACTATGTGCCAAGCACTGTCCTCTGACCTTACTTATTTTAACTCATTTAGTCCTCATCGAGGTAGCTACTATTATCTGATTTTACAAATGAGGGAACAGAGAGGGTAATAACTTGCTCATCATCACACAGCTATCACATGACTGCCCTGGGGTACAGACCCAGGCACTCTAGCTTCAGCCCACACTCTTATTAATAATCACTGCCCCTTCTGTCTGCCTGGCAGCAATAGCGGAGGGCCATTTTCTGGTCATGATTAAATTCCAATCTGTGTCTTAGGTTATATTTTTACACAGAGCCACAATGAACCCTACACATTACAGCTCTGGCTTCATTATTGTGATGCGTTCCTTATGCGTCAAGGTTACTGATGAGAAATTAAAAGTACTTTGCAAAGAACAGTACCAGCCTTAGTAACAGAAGAGGAAGTCTGCACATAATGAAGAGGACCAGCCTGGAGGTCTGTTGTGTGTGTGCGTGTGTGTGTGTGTGTGTATCAGGGAGTGTAAACAGCAGGGCGGAGCCCTCCAGTTACACTGATCACCTGCACATGCAGTGAGAAAAACATCAGAGCTTGTTTCATATGTACCATGAAACACGCAGGGCTGGCTGAGCTCATCGCCTATGATTGTGGTTTTGAGTTCTCTGAACTGCTCCGTACCAGGGAAGTCACAGCCACGCTCAGCGGTTTCCTTGGTGCTGAACACGTGAGATGTGTGATTACTCTTCTGTCACAGCCTTGACAGCTGCTCGGCTTTCCAGCTTCACTGTTTTGGCTTAAACAATGGCACGGGGCACCCTAGGAACCCGGCTTATTTGTTTGTTTGATTTTGTTTTGAAACATGAATGCAGCCTTGATAATGTCAGTGTTGCGAAGCCA
>NW_020172178.1:2106625-2147521 GCF_003031525.2 Neophocaena asiaeorientalis asiaeorientalis
GGAGGTGTGGCAGAGTGAAAAGCTCATTGGATGGAAATCTGCTGACGTGGTACCTCCGGGGCTAGGCATTCCCCAGCTGGCTGAGTGCAGGGCGGGTCATCACCCCTCCACATCTACAAAATGGGGCCAGTTCGTGCCCTGGGTTCCCCGTAGGAGCTGTCATGAGGATCGCAGAGAATAAGGACCATAAGAATGTGCTATGAACTTGAAGTTCTGTGCAAATGTGTGCTATCATGGGAAATGAAACCCTCCAATGACTAGGCTTGCCAACCAAAGTTCATGGCAGACCAACTCAGGAAGAGGCTGTGGGTAAGGAAGACGTCTCCATTAAGGAGATCTTTTCTTGTTTTTGCTCCCTGGAGACATGTTTTTGAAATCTGCTGAAATGTTCTCTCCTTGCTTTCGGCAGGCTTGGCTATTCTGAACATGTGATAATATTAGAAGCTCAGTGTGACAGGCAGAATGCCCAGGATGGGCAGCGGGAGCTCTGCACCCAAGTTAGGGCAAGAGAACTGTGCAGGGCATTTGTGCCACTCCCATCACCATGCAATCGGCTGGGCTCTGCTCGGGGGAAACCCGCCCTTGGGGCATGGCTGGCCCCTCTACTGGACTGGCGAGGCTTGTGTCAAATAGATCCGCACACCTGTATGAAACCTGTTGCTCTCGATGACAATTCTTGGTGTTTCCCCAGCAGAGAAGGCCATTTCACTGCAGGAGCTTCTTTCCAGCAAACCTTAGAATCTTGCTGCAAACTGGCCCCAGACACAGGCGGCACAAACGCTTTTCGAACTGACTGCCACAAGTCCTTGCACTGCGAGACCCCGGCACCTGGCCTGGAATCTTACAGAACTTTAATCCTCATTTTCTTCTTTGATGCTGTCGAGTTGGTGTGCAGAGAAAAACGGCAAGTGCCACCAAATGCACCTCCTGGCTCTTCAAATCAGTACTCAGCAGACAGAAGCAGCCCCCGTGAACAGGCAGGAGAGAGAGCAGCGCGCACATCCTGTGTCCTTGGGTATTTCAAAGGTCCTTGCTGATGCTGCGCCAGCGGGATTAATTCACCTGCTTCAGCAATCAGGGCTGTTTCGTCATCCCAGCTGAAATGTTTGTTTGTGTCACTGGCAAATCTGGGCAAAGGACTGGACCCTGTCCGCTCAGTTTACACTCTAAGATGGCCTGAAACACAGGTGCACGCCCACAGATAGCAGCCTGAAGACACTATATCCACTGGCCCAGCTCCTTCATGCTCCAGAGACTCGAGAGGTTCAGGGAGCTGCCCAAGGCTGGGGGACGCCCTCATTGCCCAGCCCACAGCCATGCTTCGCTTACCTCCACTGCCAAACGCAGGGGACACTTGGGTCCTTACCTGGCCTCTCTCGGCTTCTGACAGCCCTGACGGGGCTTCTCTCCTGCAAGCACTTGCTCATTTCTCCCCCTGCCTCCTTTCTCGTCTTCGGGCCTGTCCTTCCCTAACTGCACACATCCCCCAGCTTTCATCCCTGGTTTTTCCTTTTTCTTGCTCTCCCTGCCCGAATCTCTTTTACCATCAGGTCCAGACCTGCCCGGGCAATCATCTGAATCATCTCCCCCAGTATTTCAGACATAACCTAATGATTTAGAGAGATGCCCCTCAGATTCCTGGAAACTCAGAATGTTCAGAAATAACCTGTGACACCCCCTCAACCCTCCCTCCTCCCCCGGTATTTCCCATATTCCTCAGCAGGTGGGAGCTCTAGCGGCTAAGCCAGAACCTGGGAGTAAGCCCGAGTCCTGCCCGCCTCTTCCCAGCCTCGTCCCCACATGCACCAGCCACCAGATGCTGTCAATCCTACCATCAAAGTGTGGAACGTGGCTTTTGCACTGCTGCCCTTCACCCAGAGCACACAAGCCAGAGACTGGGAATCGTTCCATCTTACAGGGGTCTCCGGACTGGCCTCCCTCGGTCAGTCTGGGCCACCTGCAATTCATCAACATTCCTACCAGGCTCATCTCTCAAGAACTCTGCTGCTTACGCTCTCTCTGTGATCTTCTCTCAAACCAAGGACAAAATCCTAATGCCTGGTGTGCCCCCCAGAGCATGCCTGGGCCTTCGTGCCTTTGCCCTGGCTGTTTCCTCTCCCTGGAATGTCCTTCTCTTTCTTTTAAATTTTTGTCCTTCCCTTTTAAATAGCAGCTCTTTACCTCTTCGTCAACACTCAATTCAAACACCAGCCCCTCTACCGACTGGCTCTGATCCCTGAGGCCCTGACTCGCTGTGTTGGGCCCACACCCTCAGCCCACTCCAGTACTTCGTGACATTCTTGCATCTGTCCTCATCATAAGATGGTGAGGTCCCGGGCAGTGGGAGGGCCTTACTCCACTCCATGTCCTGCTTAGCACAAGCTCTATGGCCAAATGTTTCTCTCCCTCCCATGGCATCTGCGGTCAGTATCGTGAGTTTCATGCAATTTGGGGTTTCTGAGATACTGTCCTGTACTGCTTACCATGTCACGTGTTCTCCATTCAGGAGTTATGCATTGAGCACATACTAAGTGCCAGGCGTAGTACTAAGGACCAGGGGTGAAAAAATGAGTTCTGTTAGACTAGAAGCTGGTGGTCTAGTGGGCGGTAGGGCATAAAATTAAACTGTGATACATAGAAAACCCCTAAAGGGTTTCCGTCCCCAAAAGCAATAAAACGGGGCTGAGTGGTAGGACGCACAATGGTTATATTCTTTGATGACCTGTGTATCCAGGGTTTGCAGAACTGCTTTATGCACGTCTGTCTCCAGGCCTGATGGTAGCTGAGCTCTCAAGCGCTAACTGATTCATAGTTTAGAAAAACCCAACTTTATGCCCATATTATTCAATACCTCACCACCTAATTAAATGTATTAAGTATTTCTAAGTGCTCATCATGGACTAATATGAGACACATAACAGAAGTAGAATAGGGACTTCCCTGGTGGTCCAGTGGCTAAGACTCCGTGCGCCCAATGCAGGGGGCCCGGGTTTGATCCCTGGTCAGGGAACGAGATCCCACGTGCCGCAACGAAAGATCCTGCATGCCTCAGTGAAGATCCTGAGTGCTGCAACTAAGACCCGGCACAGCCAAATAAATAAAGACATAAAAATGTATTTTTTAAAAAGTAGAAATAAAACTGTTTATCTGTCATAATGAGGGAAGAAAGTATTCCTCTGAAATTAGGCCATGAGTCTGTATAATATTTGTTGGCAATCTAATATATACTACGTTTCCTTGACTTCTTAACCAAAGCACATGAAATACCATTTCCTTTTCTGGATGATTTAGAATTACTACACAGGGCTCTAATGCTCAAGGAACTGTGACATGTGAGGGATGTTTCCCCTGCTTACACCAAACGCTTCCAGAATGTGACTTTTCAAAAAAAAAAAAAAAAGAGGAAAATCCCAAAATATCTGCTTCTCAATTTAAAAAATCTCCTGTTAACCTGTTAGTCATTGCTTCTTCCTGCTTTTAGTGTTAGCCTTTTAAATTCACTGCTTCTAATCTGTTGTGGCTGTAATACTAGAAAACTGAGAGTAAACCGTTCCCTAAAATAAGAACAGGACTTGGATGGGAACCGAGAGCCGATTCCTAGAAACCGGCCAGCGGATTCATTCCCAGACGCTGTGCACTGACACCGGCAGCGCCTGTTGGCTCTCGCTGCCCGCTTCCTAAGATGGACTAGTGCCCCCTACCTGTCTCGCGGGGTAAGGCAGAGACTCGTTATGAAATGCTCCAAGTTTCTCAAAAGACAGAATGATTTTGAAAGATGATGGGTTATTTTTCAAGAAGGGATTAAAAAATCCCTTCAAGGGCTTCCCTGGTGGCGCGGTGGTTGAGAGTCCGCCTGCCGATGCAGGGGACGCGGGTTCGTGCCCCGGTCTGGGAAGATCCTACATGCCGCGGAGCGGCTGGGCCCGTGAGCCATGGCCGCTGAGCCTGCGCGTCCGGAGCCTGTGCTCCGCAACGGGAGAAGCCGCAACAGTGAGAGGCCCGCGTACCGCAAAAAAATAAAATTAAAAAAAAAAATCCCTTCAAGTAGGAGGGTATTATTGGCCCTGTTCCCCACCAGCCGGCAGTATGCATGAACGATCACAGAGCTGCAGCTGAGCAGTAATGAAGAGATGAACCAATGGGAATAGCTCACCAAGTGGACTGACGTATGTGCTTAGTTACACAAAGTGCAGGTCACTGGATGTCTGGAGAGGGGAGAAAGCCTGCAAGCATGTCACCTTCTCAAAGCTTTTGATACAAAATTTTCTTGGTGACTCAATTTTGCAAGTGCAGCCTACGTAAAATGCTCCTCCCTTCTTTTATTATTTATTATTTTTACAGTGTAACTGGTTTATAATACAGTCTTTTATTAAAACTCTGGCTCACAGAAATTTGGTATCAATTAATTCTATCTCAGTAGAGTACACTTTCAAAAAGTGTAAAGTTTAGAATTAGCAAGTGGAATTTTTCTGGCCATAAGAGTAGGAAAAAATATATTTTTTTAATCCTCCAGTGTTCTTCCTGCAAAGGAAAATGAACAGTTAATGTCAGCCCATTTCCAACCCACTCCCCCAATCCGTGAAACTGGGGTCCTTCACTAGCTACTTTGTTGAAGTAGGCCAGAGCAGTGGATTCCCATGACAGCAAGATTTAATTTTGAAGACTGAAATTATTAAGGCTCAAAGGTTGAAGTGTGAAATGAAATTCTGACTCAACGAATTCTGACATAACGAATACTTATGGCCTTGGCAATACATCTTAGCCATCATTCAAAGGAAAAAATAACATTTTCTCAGTGTTCGTCTGGCCGCAAGCTCAGTGATTATCAGAGGAAGACACAGACTCCTGCTAACAGATAAATCTTCCTGACAAGTATGACACACAACAGTACTGGCTCCTTGCTTTCTGAATTCTGTGGTCTGGGCACCTTCTCAGAAGTCGCTGGAAAGGTAATAACAGTTTGAATCATGGAATCTATCTGCTTGCAAAAAAAAAAAGAAACATAACACAAAACATTAAAATCTTTCACTAAACAGACAGTTGAGGAAAAGTCAACAATTCTTTTATCACCTTTACTTAAGTCTTAACATGTTTTATGATTACCACTTAATTCTTAATATTACCTGACAGGAGATATGACTTGGGTTCTTTCCCTCGAAATAAAGTTCTCAATAGAACAAAGTCCAGCAGATGTCTGAGTTTAAAAGCCTATATATAGCCAGAGACTTCAGGCCTCACTGAGAAAAAGCAGCATGGGGACAAAAGAGAATGAAACTTTCAGAAGTGAAAAGCTATGGGTTATTTGTTTCATTGGAGCTTTGCATTGAAATTGTTGTCAGTTTAGTTTCACAAAGCATAAAAATCACATCTGGATCCAATACATACATACCCTGGAGATAATTCAGGAATATTTAATTTTCTGTGGGACTTGCTGGCTTTGCTACGATTCCACAGTTAAGATTTAAGAAGTGCTTGTGAAGGTAAAAAGAGGAACCCAAAGTGCTCAAGTCTGTCAAAAAGATGTTATTAACAATCTTTCTTTTTTTACTTCTGGTTCATTCTTTTTTTAAATAAATAAATTTATTTATTTTTATTTTTGGCTGAGTTGGGTTTTTGTTGCTGCACGGGCTTCTCATCGCGGTGGCTTCTCTTGTTGCGGAGCACGGGCTCTAGGCGCGCGGGCTTCAGTAGTTGTGGCTTGCGGGCTCTAGAGCGCAGCCTCAGTAGTTGTGGTGCACAGGCTTAGTTGCTCCGCAGCATGTGGGATCTTTTAGTGAAAAGAGAACTTAATTTAGGGACCAAAATGCCAGAGAACTATTAGCCTAGGGCTAATGCAAGTTTCAAATGAATTCATGTACACAAAACCAGTTTGTTGTACTACACATGCATGCCAATATTTTGGGGGTAAATGTCTAGGAGCAGAGGAATAGAGTACAAAGTGATTCATTAAAACTCTGCAATCCTTAGATAAAGACATCTTGAAATAGGCATTACCTTTTGCAGATGTCACAAAGACATTTTTCACAAATCCAGGAAGGGGAAGATGTAAGGGGCAGACAATTCCAAGGAAAATCCAAAAGAGCTCGTAAGTGATGCTTAGGACTGAAGCCAGGCCTCACACCTCTACAGTCCAAATCCCAGAACAGAATCAGGCTCTGCTGTGACATCCAGGCTTTTCATAAGTGCTTCTTCAGGAATCCATTTTCACCTGTATCTCCCACAGTGTGTTCTAGACTGAACTAAATTTACAGGACATCATTTCTCTTCATTTTACCCAGAGGAGGAGAGCAGGACCTTTGTGATAGAGTGGAAGGGGGCCCGAATGAGGTCTCCCTTCCTGCCTCTAGGCTGAGCCCACATGATGTGAGAACCTGCGATTAGCAAAACTGAGGCCACTCCCATGGCCAAAGAAGTATTTATAAACCCAGCTGTCTTGTCAGATAGAGGTAGTGAAGATCCCAAAGGCATTTCTTTTCTTTTCTTTTTTTTTTTAAAAATATTTATTTATTTGGTTACTCTGGGTCTTAGTTGTGGCAGGTGGGCTCCTTAGTTGTGGCATGCACATGGGATCTATTTCCCTGGCCAGGGATGGAACCTGGGTCCCCAGCATTGGGAATGTGGAGTCTCAACCACTGCGCCCCCAGGAAGTCCCTGCAAAGGCATTTCTATCTTTGCATTACGGGTCAGCAAACATTTTCTCAGGGGGCTGGGCACTGCCTCAGTTTCTCACACATAACGATTACTTTTTAGGCAATCAAGTTAATTCCAGGGTTGCAGTGATGCTCTAAAATTACTGAATAGCTAAGGGGCACCACGGAGAACGGTCTCAAGTTTCAGCTTGGGTCTACGGAAATCTGGGTCTCAAATGCCATTTTAGCTCAGGAATGTTTGGTGGCTCAACCCGTTGTGCAACACCTGCAGCCACTTTTCTCTTAAAATGACACTCGCAGAATGCTCTGGCCCGCCCAGACCTAGACATTTCTGGGTCATGTGCCCTATGCACCACCGCCACACCCTGTCAGAATGCAGCCTGACCTTTAGGACTGAAGTTAGGGTACGAAAACACTGACATGCTAAGTGTTCAAACGAAGTTTCATCTTAGGCTCAATAATCCTGACTCTTCATTTAGAGCTGATATATAGGAAGAAACGATCTCAAATTTATAAGGTTTTAATTATGGGTTCAACAGTGAATTTGCTTTTGGTGGAGTGGGAAGAAAGGAGAAATTTTACTAAATATAGTAAAGGCTTATCTATAAATAAGCACAGGGAAGAAAAACATTTTTAGGATGCCTGAGTCAGCATGTTTACACGGTATGATTATTTAGTTTGGGGTCTAATTACACTTTGTGACCCCAAATCCTAGGATTCTCCTAAGTTTCCTGTACTTCCCACCCCTACCTCCCCATTAATGTCCACATGGGAGATCACAAACTGATAAAGATGGTGACTTCCATGTTCAAAACACCCAAATAGGGCTTCCCTGGTGGTGCAGTGGTTGAGTCCGCCTGCCGATGCAGGGGACACGGGTTCATACCCCAGTCCGGGAAGATCCCACATGCCGCGGAGCGGCTGGGCCCGTGAGCCATGGCCGCTGAGCCTGCATGTCCGGAGCCTGTGCTCCGCAACGGGAGAGGCCGCAACAGTGGGAGGCCCGCGTACCGCAACAAACAAAAAAAAAAACACCCAAATGCATTTAAGCATAAATGCAGATTTCTCACAATTGTTTAAGAAGTGTATTTTTATCATACTTACTCACTACAGAATTTCTAATGAGAAAGCTCATAACTCAAATGCCACACCATATATAAGAAGTTGGTGCTTTGGAAGAAGTATTTTGAACACTATTTTCTTCGATTCTTTAAGTCACTGATGTTTGGTGCTAATACTTGATGAGTGGTTTTAAGTCAAAGACAGAATGCAGTTATGTTCAACACATACAACATTTTGCATTTTAGGTTGCTTTATTAGAAACTTAAATTTAGGTGCATTGTTTCAATTTCTTTGGTCTAGATACATGATCTGTTTTCCTGGCCTTGGTCAATACTATCAAAGCCATCCCACTTAGCTCCCTGAATGAGCCCCGACTTGCTTTCCTTGCATTTCATGGATGTCCTTATCATACTCGACTGTACACAGCAACTCTATTATAAATTTGGAGAACACAGGCTTTGTATTCTTCCTGCTGAAGGACTGCTCTTAACCTTTAATGACAGCTGTGTTTTCTCAATTTAATGAAATGTCTGCCAACTGTACTGGCAAAGCCGGTATCACACACTAGATAAGTGACATGATACTCCCCATGACTAGCACTACGTCTCTGGATCCTCACATCGTAAGTCTGCAAATTCTTCTCCCTATTCCAGTTAACGCAAGAGCGGAATGAGACAGTTCAGAGTAGGCAATAAACAATTCAGGTTTTCTGGAATGAACTGCCAATATTTATTAAAAAAAAAAACTAAAACAAACTTACCAGAACATAAGTATGAGTAAAAGTTATGTGACTTCGCAAATAATATAGCCCCTACTGTTAGGTGCACCAGATGCTGGACTTTTGAAACAACAGTTAAGCTTCGACATCACATCGCTTCCTGTATGTTACTGTCCTGTATATTTCTGTATGATGTTTGTTCCTCTGATTTACCTGGAATCAATGACTCTAGAGGGGAAAAAAAAGGACTCTTTAAGAAGCTGATCAATTTTGGGTCCCACATTAGAAAACTACCAAACATCAATAACAACCACGGGGATAAAACACATACATCACTGGGGAGCACTTCTGAGTAACATCTCGAGTTTATTTTCAGCTTACTGGCCTCAAGTCTCCCGGTGAAAGATTATTTGGAAGATTCACTTGCTGTCAGCACATGTACTAATTTTCTGATTTTTAAACTTGAGCACCTCCAAAGCAGAACCAGGTCACCTCCAGCCACAACTTTTTAAATACGTAGGGTTTAAAAAGAAAGTAATTTGTAGCAGTACTTAGTGTCCAACAGAAACCACTCCATCTGTTAAACAACATCTGACTGCAAAAGCTTCTCTTACTGTCGGTTGATAGATAATGACATGGCACAGCCATTATCACCGTGGCAACAGTAATCGGAAACTATCAGAGGAAAATTGCACATGGTACTGCTGTCCCTTGAGCAGCCATGCCTCAGCTTCCTCTGGAGAATGCTTTCTCTGCAAGTCTGGTGTGCTCTAGGGTACCACCAACCCAGCACCGCTCCAAGACTACAGACCACGTGGCGATTTCACTAAGCCCCGCTCTTCCGGGATCATTCTTTCCACCAATGTGAGCACCTGCTAGGTTCCAAGCACTGTTCTACGTACTGAGGATACAGTAATGAATGAAGTTGACAGTCTGGGAGGGAAGTCAATAAACAAGTTAACAAATATATGTCAAGATGTACTAAGCACAATGGAGAACAGAGAAAGCAGTGGGCCTAGGGAAGCTTCCCTTCCCTCCTCTCTACCCTCACATTGATTTGTACCTGCTTCTCATTTCTCAAGCTCTGGGCACAGGTCCCGCGCCGGCACCGTGCCTTGCACGCAGCAGCTGCTCAGAAAACGTCTGTCGAATGAACCAATTCCTTTCTTAGGTCCCCATTCAACCTCTCCTGGGCCCAAGCCCAGGGGCTTAGGTCGGCTGCAAAGTCAGCGTAGCCCCGATCACACAGACGAGAGCTCTTTACAAACTTTAAAAATCAAAGTTGTTTTAGTGAAATAATCGCGCTGCAGAGGCGGGAACCACGGGAAGGGGTCTGGGCCTCTGCTCTCACGAGGGCAGCGGGACCACAGGAGGGCTGCGACACACGGCCCGGGCCCCGACGCCGTAGCCCCGGGCAGGCCTGGCCGCCAGAGCCCGGCGCAGCCCCTGCTCTCGCCGCGAACAGCCGCGGCCTTACTGAAGCTCCGGAAAGCTCACCTAAGCCGGGAACGGCGGATCCAAGCCTGCTCCAGCCCCACCACCACCCGGAACGCAAGAACCAGCGGCCGGCCAACCGCGCTGCCGTGGCAACGCAACCTCCGCCCGCACCGGAACCGGAACCTTCATCTGGAAGTGACCCCTTCCCGGCGTTCCGCGGAACGACGAAACCCCGCCCAGCGCCTGTCCCAAGTCCTCCCGGAGCATCCCAGCAGGCCCGTCTACCCTTCAGAGAGAAGCCGTCTTCCCTCTCGTTTCGCCTCCCCTTGCCTCGGAGCGTGACCCTGATGGACATCCACTCTCTCCAATCAACTGACAAAACGGTTTCCGGCGGCCAATGGTAAGGCGATAGAATGCGGCTCAGGCGTAAGGGCCGCCTCCAACCTGTCGGGGCGGGACGAGTAACATGATTGGTGAAATCCAACAATTGAGGGCCAGGGTTCTCCAATCACGGAGAGCCGTTCGGCGCCGGTCCAATGAGGGCCTCCGGGGGGCCGGGCCGGGCCTCCGCGGGCCGGGCCCCGGGAAGGCTTCGGCTGGCTAGCCCAGGTCCTTGGCCGTCGAGAGCTCAGGCCAGCGTGCGGGAATGAGCGGGTCCCTGGGCCGGGCGGCTGCGGCTTTGCTCCGCTGGGGGCGCGGCGCGGGCGGCGGCCTGCGGGGCCCGGGCGTGCGGGCGGCGAGCTCGGGCGGCAGCGGCTCGTCGGAGCACCTGGACGCGCTGGTGAAGAAGGACAGGGTGGTGGTCTTCCTAAAGGGGACTCCGGAGCAGCCCCAGTGCGGCTTCAGCAACGCCGTGGTGCAGATCCTGCGGCTGCACGGCGTCCGCGACTACGCGGCCTACAACGTGCTGGACGACCCCCAGCTCAGGCAAGGTCAGAGCCGGCTGGGGGCGGAGCTGGGGGGCGACCGGCCGAGGCCACTCTGCGGGGTCGAGGGTCTGTCGGGCAAGGTCCGTCCGGGGGCTTGAGGGGATTTCAGACACGAGCTTCCACACGGGTCTAGGGGTGGGGGCCTGATCGACTTGAACTTGATCTCGAGGATCTGGGCCTCTGGGCTAACATGGGCAATGGAGTAAGTCCTAGCGGTTCCCCAGTCCTCACTCTGAGCTGAAAAAGGCATTTCGGGGCCAGTGCTCTTCAGCCGAATCCAAGGAGCGTGGTCAGCAGCCTGACTCCCTGCTCTGCAGGGCTGGGGAAGTGGGCAGAGAGGGATACAAGAAGAGCCATTAGAGGTAGGCACTTCGGGGACACTTTGAGGGGCTGCCCTGTCTCGTGGATAAGGAGAGGTGCTGTTGATGGCGGGGGGAGGGTCGAGGTTGCCCTTGTCTGAGGCTAGGGGCTCAGAGGCTGGCCTGTCGTGCCTCAAGGCTCGGGGTGACAGGGACCGTTCTCTGTTGCTGCTACAGGAGCGGTTGACACAGCTTTTGGACAGGTCTTAGTTGGGATCTGGTGTGGGAGAAAAAGACATGAAATTTATTTTTAGATACTCAAGGATGGGGGAGATTTGTGGTGGCTAGGGATTGGAGAGGCTTGTGGGGAGAGGGACGAAGAATGACTCCTGGGCCCTAGCTCACTCAAGCTTGGAGCTCCAGGAACCGGTCAGGGTCTGGGGCAGACACAGTACTGTCTGTGACTTTTCAGTGGCCCGGAGGGGAGGATGGAGGACCCCGACAGTTAACTAGCATCTTTTCTGATGAGCACCTTGCTGAGAACCTTACCTGCATTCTTCTGTTTTATCTTAGTGCGGGAGGAGAGAGAGGCCAGAACACCTGGGTCTGCTCCTTGGCTGGGGTGGGTGGGGTTGTTGGAGGCATTGGGGGGACCGTGCCTGTACCCCCTGAAGGGTGGCATTCCAGTTAGACTTTCAGTGACTGAGTTCTCCCCGAGTTTCCTGATGTTGTTTAGAGACAGTGTTCTAAAAAGTGTTTTAGGGCCTCAAGTTCTATGGTAGTCTACATTCAGAATTCTGTATTTTGCTCTTCTACGTTTGAAGTTGTCAATCATAGTCATTCCAACAGAGATGGGACAGGCTGGCGTCAGGGAAAGGCTTTGGGTTAGACTCCTTTGGCCAGTCAGCTGTGCAACCCGAGGCAAGGTACATGACTGCATTTTCCTTTTCGGTAATATGAGGATAATGAAACCACACTTGGCAAAGGTTTTGTGAGGAAAAAAGGGAAGATAAAACTTTTAGAAAGTACCTTGTCCTCTTATCTCACACTCAGAAGGCATCCATTAAATGGTAACCATTTTATTATTAGCACTTTATGGTTTTAAAAGTATTTTTTCCCATGGAATCTCATCCTTATAGAACTCTCGGTTTGGGTGGATGGAAACAAGGAGTGAAGGCAGCTTTGAGTTACCAGGAGGCATATGTAACATTTCCATGTGCTGTGCCCATGATCCTTCTCCCTTCCTGGAGTCCTGGAATGCTACCAGTTGCTGGCTTTTTTCACATACAGGGTGATCTGCAGTCTTCATGCAGCAGCAGTGGCGTCTCTGCCTAAAAGATAAGATAGGAGAAACTACTCTGTAATCTTTCTGCTGGGACCTTGCCTCAGGCCGCTTGCAAATTGCCACTGTGGTCCTTAGTAGAACGTTGTGTTGTTGATATCTTGCTTAGCTTTAAGTTTTGAGAGTCTTTGGTTTATGAATTTCTGTTCTCCTGTTTAATATAACCAGAGATGGTATAACTGAGTCACTTTGCTGTACACCTGAAACATTGTACATCAACTATACTTGAATTAAAACATTTTTCTGAAATATAACCAGAGATGGGCTATACTGGAATATGGCCAGTAAACTGAAAGTCACAGCAGGAATAAGAATGTTTGCCGAGAGCACTTATGTATCTGACTTCCAGTCTTCTGTTCTTAAGTGTTCAAACAATAGCAACAGGAATTTAACCCTTAAATTTCTTGACCATTGAGCTTCATCAGACCATTACTTATAGTTAGTGAATGTGTTGCATACATAACACGTCTTTCGTTGCCTAGAAAAGTAAACCTTAGGGTAAGTATTAACCTCTAGACTCGGGCAGGGTGGTATAAGCACGTTATTAGAGTGGGGAGTAGTTTAGCCAGGGTGAGGCTTTAAAACATGAAGATTCTTCATCTTTTTGCTCTCCACACCTTCAGGTTTACCAAGAGAGACTGACAGGCTGTCTGATGCTTGCTTTTGCCAGCTAAAGATATGTCTGTGAACTTTTCCCAGACCCAAGGTCACTTCTAGTAACAGGATAGGGGCTTCTGCAAAATTGGCCTTTCCTGTTTTCTTGTGCCAGAGAAGGCTGAGTTTTAGAAAGGACCCAAGTCGGAGGAAGACCCTCAGACACTGTCTCCGAGTTCTGGGCGCTGGGTCCAGGGAGTATGGTACACAGAGGTGTCAGCCTGAGGCCTGAGACCCAACGAAGCAAGGTGACTGAGGCAGCTTTGCGTTTTGGCCTTCCTCAAGGTTTGTTCCTTTTTAAAAATATGGAGCACCCACAAGACGGCCACATAGGGTCACGGTGGATGGATGTCACCATATCCTGCTCCTGGTCTTAACAAAGACTAATCTTTGCTTTCAGTTGCGAAAGTAACATGTGCTCGTGGGAGAAATTTGGAAAACACTGAAAATCTAAATAAAATGAAAATCCCCTGTAATTCCGTATAAACCATTATTATTAACATTTGGATCTAGTTTCTAACAGTTTTTTTTTCTTTTTTAACAGAGTTGAGATCACCCATGTCTATATATAGCATTTTGCCCCCCTGAGAGCAGGGAATGTGTCTTCTGCGACTCCCTGAGCACTGTGTGTGATGCTTCTGCAAAGCGAGCGTTCAATGCGTGTTTTAATGAATAAATAAATGCTTCTTTTATTTATCATTTTATCATAAACTCTCTTTCCTGCTCTTAAAAACATTATAGACACTCGAATTTCTGCCTACTCAGATCACCACTGTATTCCTCGAATCGGGAACAGCGTCTGTTGAATGAATACCCATCATCCTATCGTTGAATGGTTCTTAAGTATTTGAAAATATGCCCAGCCTTTCCAGTATCAAGGAATTTCAGGCAGTAGTAGAACTATGACGTTGGTAAGCATTAAAAATCAGATAACAAGTGTGCATGTGTGTCTGGTGGGCAGGTTGTATGCTGCAGATGGGGGTATAAAGTGGGGCCCACACTTGGAAGGAGTGACTCTCAGTACCCAGTCAAGTTGAAGGTGGACAGAGCTGAACACCCAGCTGTTTCACTCCCAGTTATTTAGGCTACATCAGGGATCGACAAGCTTCCTTGTAAAGGGCCAGAGAGTAAATAGTTTAGGCTTTGGGGGCCTGGTGGTCTCTGTTACACCTATTCAGCTCTGCTGTTACAGTGTACAGCAGTCAGGGACAACACACAGACGAATGAGCGGGGCGAAGTTCCAATAACACTTTATTTACAAAAGGATGTGGACCGGCTTTGGCCCGAAGGCTGTAGTTTGCCACCCCTTTGTCTAGAAGACTGTCCCCTGCATGTGAGCTAGGAGATGCACGTAAGGGTGAGCACTGCAGTGTTCCTTGTGATAATGAAAAGTGGGCAAGAACAGATCTTGGTCTGTTAGCAGCAGACTGAAGAAACCAACTGTAGCTTAGACATGATGGAAAACTAAATTGTGGTTAAAATGAATTAGATCTAGGGACTTCCCTGGTGACGCAGTGGTTAAGAATCCACCTGCCAATGCAGGGGACACAGGTTCAATCCCTGGTCTGGGAAGATCCCACACGCTGCGGAGCAACTAGGCCCATGCACCACAACTGCTGACCCTGTGCTCTAGATCCCGCGAGTCACAACTACTGAAGCCCGCGTGCCGCAACTACTGAGCCTGTGCACCGCAACTACTGAAGCCCGCGCGCCTAGAGCCCATGCTTGGCAACAAGAGAAGCCACTGCAATGAGAAGCCCGCGCACCGCAACGAAGAGTAGCCCCCACTCTCCACAACTAGAGAAAGCCGCACAGCAACAAAGACCCAGCACAGCCAAAAATTTTTTAAATTAAAAAAAAAAAATCTAGATGTATTCTCAAAAAAGGCGATGCTTAGTCAAAAAGCAAGTTACAAAAGGATAATTGTGGCTTAACGCCATTTGTGTCTATAAATGTTAAAGATGTGGAACAGTCCCATGGATTGCAGATCCATGTGTCTTGCAGGTGGGGCTCACAGTGGGGCAGGAGTGACAGATGCCAGCCTCCGGCCAGAGACCACCTCTGGTGGTCAAGAACCTGGCCTTTGGACTCCTAGACATCTGGACTCAAATCCTGTCTCTACCGTATGTCAGCACTGTGACGCTGGTTAAGTTATTTAACCTCTCTGAGCCTTCATTTCTTCATCTGTAAAATAGGGATGATTATAAGCATAGCAACAAAGACCCAGCACAGCCAAAAATTTTTTAAATTAAAAAAAAAAAATCTAGATGTATTCTCAAAAAAGGCGATGCTTAGTCAAAAAGCAAGTTACAAAAGGATAATTGTGGCTTAACGCCATTTGTGTCTATAAATGTTAAAGATGTGGAACAGTCCCATGGATTGCAGATCCATGTGTCTTGCAGGTGGGGCTCACAGTGGGGCAGGAGTGACAGATGCCAGCCTCCGGCCAGAGACCACCTCTGGTGGTCAAGAACCTGGCCTTTGGACTCCTAGACATCTGGACTCAAATCCTGTCTCTACCGTATGTCAGCACTGTGACGCTGGTTAAGTTATTTAACCTCTCTGAGCCTTCATTTCTTCATCTGTAAAATAGGGATGATTATACATAACTTGTAGGAATTTTGTAAAGATGAAATGAGATTAGATATGTGAAAAACTTAAGAGTATGAAACTCAGGAACCCTTAGCTCAGTAAATGGTATTTTTATTATTGCATTGCATGCTTCACTGGTATGCATTCTTTCCTGCATTCTTTCCCTGCATTCTTTCCCTCTGTTTACTTACGTACATTGTCAGGAGAGCATTTCTGTGGAGGGTGGGGTAGAGGACACTGACGTGGAGACAGTAGCCACAGTGCACCTGGCGCTGTGGGAGCTTAATTCATTTCACCAATTATATCTTATTTAATCTTCATAACAAATATGTGAGGCATAGAGTTATTCCCATTTTACAGAAAAGGAAACAGGTTGAGAGATGAGCAGATTTATCTGAGACTGTATTTACAAGCCAGCCAGCCACAGTCTGCCGACCCCTAAACCAGCGCCTTGACCCTCTCGGCACCGTGGTTTACTTTTTGTCAGGCAGTGCTAACGTCATTCTCTTAAGGAAGATGGAGAAATGCGTGATTCCAGGAGGAGGTGACATGACTTGCCCGAGGAACAGAGCCTCGTTAAGTGGCAGAGTTGGCATCAACCCGCGTCAGACCCTGAAGCTCGTGTACTGAAAATCTACCGGAAAAAAAGAAAACTGTAATTGTGATGCTCTTACGATTATTGTCCAAACCAGGAATGGGTCCAATATTCTGAAATGTCGTGAATTTTGAAAAGTACCTTTTGAAAGTTCTGGAAGGGAATTTTCCAGAACATTTTCTCCCCTCTCGCTTGATACTTCAGAACATGACATTTTTTTGGTGGGGCAGTAGGTGTATGTAGAACAGATTTTGTACGACAGCCTCCTAACGCCCAGTCCTAGTGTTACCTGTTATATAACTTGGCAGTCACCATTTTCTGTCCCAAACTGAATCAGTTTGTCATCTATAAAATATGGTTATCATTAAAATCCATTCTTGGGTATGCTTTTCTAATTTTCAAGAGTTGCTCTCTGATTCTGAGTTATTCCATATGATACTTACAAGAATTATCACTGTATATTACAGTTACTGAAAATTTAAAGGATGAGAAAAATTAGCCATGTTTAAACAATTAATTGTGAATTGACAGAATTTGTTTTAGTTTTCAATTCATGAATGTAGTCTTACTGGAAGTTTCTCACTTCACTCTGTAGGAAGCAATTTGGGTATTTCCTTAAATATTTAAACTTGTAATCGGACATTTTAAACATGGAAAATGGCATCGTTTAGGAGAGATGCCAGAGCTTTGCTTTGACAACAGCCGCCTGTAACACCTGATAATCTAAAAATTAAAGAAGTAGTTAAGTTTAATTTTGATAAACTGTCAGCTGGTAGGCACCTTGGATCCTGTCACGATGCCATGTGTTCTGAGGTGGGTTCTTCTGAGTTCTTGAAGTTATTAGGACAGTCACAGGCCAAGGGGTTTGGAAGGAGTTAGCCTCCCTTGCATGTGACTGTATGTTGGTTGTTCAGGATGGTGGAAAGCCCACTTATTTGGGTAGTTTTGGTGGTTAGGATGGATTTCCTTCCTTCCCTTATAGTTGGGATGTATGGTCTGCAACAATGTAATGTATGTTTACTTGTTGCCTAACGCTTTGGTTGAGTGTGCTACCATAAAAACGATTGATGAAAGCAAGTCATTCTTTTACTCAACAAAGATTTTATTTTTAAAAATTGTACTTTTTAGGATTAAACGTGTGGTTTTGGGTGGCCCTCAGATGGCAAATTTGTTTTCACCTTTGGTGTGTTTCAGAAATTGTAGGCACTCGCCGAAAGAATCAGTAGATATTCATTGCCATGAAAAGCTTAATGCCGTGTATTATTAATTGGAAAAAAAAACCCAGATATAATATTGTGCAGATAAATGGTTCATGTACATAAATGTAACAGATATTTAAGAAAGTTTAGAAGTATAAAGTTCATATTCTGAACGTTTCTTAATCTCCCCCCATCATAAAGTATAAAAAGATGTGTTATTGGAAACGTAAAGTTAAGTTCTGATAGACTCTTTGTGTTTGAGGGTAGAGTTAAAAAAAAAAATCCAAAACATACAGCTTACATGCTAAGTAATTGTTTATGTAGCACCAAACATCAAAGTGATGAAAAACTTGAATTAAAAAAAAAAAAAAACTTGAATTCATCAGGGTATTCAAGTATAAAGGCATTCTGATGGTTAATGGAATTTGCCCTTTATTGGTAACCTCCAAACCTCTAGCTGATTTTTTTTTTAAACAGAAACCCAGAGTGGCTTAGAAGTGAGTTTTTCAGGGCCTATAACGTTGTAACCATTTCTCTCTCCATGAAGTCTGTCTGCAGAAGAAAGATAAAGCTCTCTACTAGGGGCCCTCTAGCGCTGTCGGTTAGAGTGAAGTTGCTGTTTTTTAGAAAGCAGTGACTTTTAAAAGAGAAAAACACATGGTATCTTGGGAAGGTTATTTGTAATATAACTCATATTGGTAATCTTATTTGGTAAAACTCATCTGATAATAAATGGTAGGGCATCAAGAAAAAGGTTTTGTATTTTTAGTTTGTTTACACAAAAACCACCACTTGACCAATTTCTAAAATTTGTGTAATACTGTCTTTTGCCTGAAGACTTTGTTGACTTTTCTGTTTCGTTTATTCGTACATTTAAAAAAGTATACTTCATCTCAACCTCTGAGTAGAAAAGAAAGTAAAAGGTAAGGAGGAATTTAGAAAAGAGTGAGTGATCTTTTCTGCCTTAAGACTGAAACCACACTTCCTTCATAGCCATCATCCTCGTGGCACAGCACTGCACAGAGTCATCCCATGGCTGCACTGTCCCTGAACGTACTTCATCTCGGTGTGTCCTCAAAGCCATTGTCTCTTAGGGCAGGGAGTGGGTCTCACCCCGTGGCCCTGTGCCTGGCCCAGGACGTGGACCTTCATGAGCTTTGGGCCTTTCCTTCATTTCACTCAGTCCCTGCGAGTTCTGTGCTGAGTCAGATCAGCTGTCCCATGGAGAGCTCATCTGAGGGGCTGAATAGGACGAGGGCCACAGTCTAGCCACAGGAGAGGGATTTTTCTTTGGGCAAAAGAATTATTAAAGATCAAAGCCAATGACTCAGTGTCTGTAAATTCACCAGCTGAGACAGGCACGGAAAACATTAGGTGGGGGCTGCCCAGTGTGCCAGTGAGTTACCGTGATGGATCCATGTTCAGTAGTCCATTTGGGAATGGAGTGGCATTTCTTTCGTTTGTTTGTTTTGCTGAAAACGTGGCCCGCAGAAGCATGGGGAATATAGCCTTCTGTATCTTGTGTCACTTGCATTAACCAGTCAAGTTCTCTGCCATTAATCCAGGGTCAATTGTGTGTCAGGTAGTTTATGAGAGCCTTACTTAACCTGATTCTCATAAAAACTTTGTGAGATAAGGGTGGAAACAGAGGATGGAGGCCTCACTGTTTATAATTGGAAGAGTCAGTGGTCCATTCAACTCAAAAGCTTATGCTCTTTGTAGCAAATACACGGTCCCCCAGGGATGGGGAGCCAGGAGGGGTTACGGGGTGTCCCTAGGAGCGGGGAAACGTATTTTGCCGTACAAGTATTTGACCACTGAAATGACAGTTAAATGTTCTTTCCCCGTAGGCATTAAAGACTATTCCAACTGGCCCACCATCCCACAAGTGTACCTCAATGGCGAGTTCGTGGGGGGCTGTGACATTCTTCTGCAGATGCACCAGAATGGGGACCTGGTGGAAGAACTGAAAAAGCTGGGGATCCGCTCCGCCCTCTTAGATGAAAAGAAAGATCAAGACTCAAAGTGAGGGTGGCCCACGCGAGGAAGCCGCTGGTGTCAGAATCTCACTGCCAGAAAAGCCTTCCCGATTCTGGTTTTTGCTCTTCAGATGACTGTTTGCACTGATTCCTCCAGTTTGTAAACAGCCTGGTGATTTTAGCATGTCTGGTGTTTGAGCAAGGAATATCCTATCGTGAACGTAATTGTAACCACTGCAGTGTCTTAATCAGTGTCGTACGACGAGATTGCTGTACGCACGATTCCTTCTTATGTTGTCCTTTGCTCTTTGCTTGATTCAGGAGTAAACCTAGGAGCTTTTGAATCATCATTATTGTTCATGAGTCCTCTGCAAATATGTCAGTCTGCAAAGATCATATACCCCCCCATCCCTAATTTTTTGTAACTTGTTCTGTTAAGAAAAACGATGGACAAGGAAGAAAATAAGATAACCGGGGTGTTGTTTTTTTTAAAATAAACTGCCAACCCAGGGATACCACGTGTGAGTTGTTAATCTGAATAGCAATAAGTATTTGTCTTCGTCCGTTTGGGATGCTATAACAAAATACCGCAGACTGAATGACTTATAAACAACAGATACTGATTCTCACGGTTCTGGAAGGTGGAAGTCCAAGATCAAGACTGTAGCACATCAGGTGTATGGTGAGGGCCTGCTCCTGCTTCACAGACAGCTGTGTTCCCACTGTGTTCTCACAGAAGCTCTTTGGAGTCCCTTTTATAAGGGCACTAATCTCACTTACGAGGGCTCCACCCTCATGACCTAATCACCTCCCAAAGGCCTCACCTCCTAAAACCATCCCTTTGGAGGTTATATGTCAGCATAGGAATTTTGAGGGGACACAGACATTCAGTCGATAAGGACTTTTAGCACCTCTGACCTTTTGATTTTAGGAATTAAGAGTGATTCTCATTCATACTCTTCTGTTAAATTTGCCACAAAAATTGCCATCAAGCTGTACTCTAATTTTTCGAAGGGAAGTAAGTGTTGTGAATGCTGAGAGGTGTTGATGATCCAGTTGGAGGCTTGGGCGGACTGGCGAGAAGTGAGGTGGGGAGGCTGGAGGGAGGCACCCCGCTCGCCCTTCTCTGAAGACCTGTGCTTGGCCACCTGTGCTGCACTTGGACAGGGAGCAGCATTAGCAGCCGTCCAAAGAATGGGATCTCATGAGTCTTTTATTCCTTAAAAATGGGGCCTTTGGGCTTCCCTGGTGGCGCAGTGGTTAAGAATCCGCCTGCCAATTCAGGGGACGTGGGTTCGAGCCCTGGTCTGGGAGGATCCCACATGCCGCGGAGCAACTAAGCCCGTGTGCCACAACTACTGAGCCTGCGCTCCGGAGCCCGTGAGCCACAACTACTGAAGCCCACGCGCCTAGAGCCTGTGCTCTGCAACAAGAGAAGCCACTGCAATGAGAAGCCTGAACACTGCAACAAAGAGTAGCCCTGCTTGCCGCAACCAGAGAAAAGGCAGCACGCAGCAATGAAGACCCAATGCAGCCAAAAATAATAAATAAATAAAATAAATAAATTTAAAAAAAGAATAGATACCTAAAACACCTAAAATTAAAAAAAAAATAAAATGGGGCCTTTATAAAAAAGGACATAATTGTAATCATAGCCAAGATCTTCCAGTACATGGTGTCTTTTACCAAGACTGTGCTTCTCCACCTAGGCTGGAGGTGGAGCTAGAGGTAAGCTTTACAGCAAGCGACTCGTGGGAAGAAAGTCCATCCTGTCACCGTGTGCCTTTGGGTCCCCAGAAGCCTTCATTCATCTCCAAGGGCTTGCTTAAACAGAGCATTTATTTAGAAGCACATCTTTACAGTGGCAGAGGTAAGAAGAAGCTGCATTTTTTAAAAATTTATTTATTTATGTTTGGCTGTGTTGGGTCTTCGTTGCTTTCTCTAGTTGCGGCGAGCGGGGGCTAGTCTTCGTTGTGCTGCGCGGGCTTCTCATTGCGGTGGCTTGTCTTGTTGCGGAGCACAGGATCTAGGCGCGTGGGCTCAGTAGTTGTGGCTCGTGGGCTCTAGAACGCAGGCTCAGTAGTTGTGGCGCACGGGCTCTGGAGTGCAGGCTCAGTAGTTGTGGCGCACGGGCTTAGTTGCTTCACGGCATGTGGGATCTTCCCGGACCAGGGATTGAACCCGTTTCCCCTGCCAATGCAGGCAGATTCTTAACCACTGCGCCACCAGGGAAGCCCGAAGCTGCATTTTTTAATGAAAAGAGCAAAAATGACAAGGAAGGCGGGATGGCTTATTTCCCCGGAGCTGTTCTGGAGGTTTGTTCTGTGATTATTGAGTTTACATGAGTGCCACTTGGAAAAGCTCTGAAAACGGACAGACATGGTGGGGTAAGGATTGACCTGCCGGGTGGTCTTGTAGCTCACAGCTCCTGGCTCCATCCTTCCCCCAGAGGTTGTGAGATTCCCAGGAGAAAAGAAAGGCAAGTTGTAGCCCATCCCCACATCCGTGGGGACTGCCGTACATCTGTGGGGACGGCCCTGTCAGGTGATAGGACTGCCCCTCGTAAATTACAGAGCTCAGGGCTTCAGGGAAAAGAAAAGCAGATTACTGCCACAAAAGGTTTTATGTTACGGGGCTTTTCTGATGGTGCAGTGGTTGAGAGTCCGCCTGCCGATGCAGGGGACACAGGTTCGTGCCCCAGTCTGGGAAGATCCCACATGCCGCGGAGCGGCTGGACCCGTGAGCCACAGCCGCTGAGCCTGCGCGTCCGGAGCCAAAAAAAAAGTTTTATATTACGTGCATTGTATACTGCATCCCATCAATACCTTTTGGGTCTGCTCTAAGCTAAGAGCTTACACAGACCCTTAGAGGAGGTTGGAGCTCAATTGTTGGAAGCACTTTGCTTTACAAATGAATGTGAGGGCACTGGAAGGAAGCCCTGTGCTCAGAGCTGCCTGTGCTGCTGCCACGTGGTGGCCGACCGAGGCTGTGACCTTGTCCTTTGGAAAGAATACCGTTAACAAACCACTTTTTACTGTCCCTGGATGAGTACCAGGCCATGGGGCACACACATGAGTCTGCAAAATTGTCCCTTGCCTTCACATCTGGTGTGTAATAGGGTACCTTTCCATAATTTTGCTCCTTTTGGCTTTTCCTTAAACCTGCCTATGTCCCCTTAGGGTTCATCTAAAAAATGAAATGATAAGCAACTTATTTGTAGGGAAACATCAACGTAGGAAACCTCCCTGGAATATTAGCACTAGGGGAGAGCTGCTAGGCGAATAATTTGACTCAGATGCTTGTGTGTCATAGATCATATCAGTCACCAGAGAGCTTAAAAGTTTAAGGAATCACGGAGCTCTACAAGAAATGGAAATGTTCTTTCCAAAGTTAATTAATCCTTTTTTTCTCTATGCTTGACAAGTCTCTGCCAAGTGGGAAATTGAAGATGCTATCTGATGTCAGTCTCAATAACTTTAATGGTCTGCGTGATTAGAATCCACTGTGATAGAACAGTGACACCGGAGTTCATTGTGCAAACAGCAACATCACACGTCATCTATGTAAAAATGCAAGGTCCACTTCTCGGCTTTCCACTACAGGGCGCTGGCTTGTATCATCTGATTTATGTCACAACTTCAGTCCTGTGTTATTAGACGGTTTAGAAATAGATGAAGTTATTTTAGAACATTTGTATGAGTTGAGGTAGTTTTTGTCTTGTAAGCTGGCAGTTACATAAATGTCATTACACTTCATTTAAGTTTGGGAGGTATTTTAGAACAGCAGGTAAGTTTTAAGGCATCTTGGGTTTCTTGTATTGGCCCTATTGAATTGACTTGGGTAGAATCTGGGACCTCAAGCTTTCCTGTAATTACCAACGCCCCAGCAGCTAGCTTGAGAAAGAGCCCTTGTAAATTCATGAATGAGCTTGGTTATTTAGAGGAAAATTGTTTCTTGAGAGGTTGGGTCCCTTGGTGTTCGTGACAGGAGAGATAGGGCTAAGGGTTCAGAGGATCGACCTTCGTGCTGGCCAAGTTATGTTGGAGTACATTTAAACCAGAGGCAAGGAAGCTGCCAGGTGGGTTCCGGAGAGTCACTGACAGGCAAAAATAGATACCGGTGGATGGTCACACCAAAAGGAGCTGATTTGATAGTTATTAAAAAAGATAGATTTCTTAATCCAGTTGAGAATTTTTTTTTTTTTTGGCTGCGTCAAATGCAGTTCCCTGCCCAGGGATCGAACCTGTGCCCCCTGCAGAGTAAGCGCGGAGTCTCAACCACAGGACCGCCGGGGGGGTCCCATACGATAGCTAATTTGAGGGAGAGGGGAGGAACAGTGAAAGGGGGAAGAGCTGTTGTCAAGCCACCCACAACGTGGCCAAGATGGACTTGCGGGAGGTCGCATCCCGTCCTGTTTCCTGAGAGCAGTGTCACTGCAGGTCTTCAGGCTGCACGGGTTGTGCAGTTGAGCTGGGAGCAGATCTGGCCTGAAAGCCTAAGTGCACCTTGCTTCGAAGGCCTTTTCCCTGACTGTAGCCAGAATGGCCCTCCACAGACACACTGCTTACACTTCTCACTCCCCTACTTACAGACCTCCCAGGTCGCTGCCCCAGAAGGCCTTCCCTCACCTCCCTGCTTTGTCCCCACAGCACCAGATTGTCATTGCCCTTTTGCTTGGCTTCAGTCGAGGATCTGCTATCGCTAGCATATGTAGTGCTTAGAAATATATGTAAAAAATAAGCAAAGGATTCTCTTTCTCCGTTCTGTCCTGATGCGTCACAAGAAGCGTTAGGTCTTTACAGTTCACCAGGGTAGCAGCACAGGGCAACCCCTAAGAGCTTGGGTTTGGCTCAAACTTCCTGGATTCCCATCCCGTTTCTTCCCAGATGTGTGACTGGCCTCAGACACATTAATAACCTCCCTTGCCTACTCTACTGAACAGGACAGTGGGGAACGTCACCTACACCAGGCTTGTCATGAGATGGGAGAATACACATCAAAAGCCAAGCCCATAATAAGCTTTCCAGATAGGTTAACTTCCATGGTTACCTTGGACTAGATCTGGACTTGATTGTGGTATATTACTCACCATCATTGCTAGGCTTAAGGGAGTAGAGCTAAGTCCATATTTATTAACAGGCCATTGTTTGGTTGTCCCCAGAGCATGGAGACTCATCTTTGAAGGTCAATGACAAGATCTAATATCTGTGATAATCTCAGTGGAGTGTACCCATTATTCAGCTGTTCTTGGGGCTGGAGTCGGGAGGGCCCTGAGACAGAAAGAATTCCCTGTAAATTACTTTCCCTAGACTATAATTGGACTTATTGCCACCGAGTTTTAATTTTTTAAAATATTATTCCTATTTCATGCAGTGGGAAGTCTGTACTGAACTGATAGGTTAGAATAGGCTTTATTAAGTGTGGAGGTATGCTTGAAAGAACACAGTTTAACCTTGAGTTAATTCTAATTTATCAGTAACAAGGATTGTGATGCTGGGTTCTACTGCACCCAAGTAGTAATTTTCACAAGGATACATTTTGCCAGGAAATAAGAGGTTGATAGGTTTCCTGGCTCACAGGAAGTTAGGTGATGAACCGCAGAAAATATTTCCAGATTATTGGTAGGTCCGTCTAGTCCTAAACTGACAATGAGCCTTGGTAACCAGCAACAGGGATGAGCCAGCCTTGTGGGGCGTCCATGCTAAGCCCTAAGCCCTTAGACTATGCGATGGGACCTCTTCCCACTCTAGACCCCAGGTCTGGGGCTGAGCCTTCAGCTGGGAGTCAGGTACCCCTGCCCCTACCCTGAGCCGGGGCAGGCTCAAAATACTTGGAATCTGAAGAACTTCAACAGTTCCTTTTACACATAAGCTGTAACCCTGAGAACCAAGAAGCACATTTCCCATTATCCTGGCTTTTTTTTTTTTTAATATTTATTTATTTATTTGGTTGCACCAGGTCTTAGTTGTGGCAAGCGGGCTCCTTAGTTGTGGCTCGCCAGCTCCTTAACTGCAGCATGTGGGCTCCTTAGTTGTGGCTCGCCAGCTCCTTAACTGCAGCATGTGGGCTCCTTAGTTGTTGCGTGCAAACTCTTAGTTGCAGGATGCATGTGGGATCTAGTTCCCTGACCAGGGATCTAACCTGGGCCCTCTGAATTGGAAGTGCAGAGTCTTAACCACTGCGCCACCAGGGAAGTCCTATTTTTAGTTTTTAAAGGAAACTCCAGACTGTCCTCCGTAGTGGCTGCACCAATTTACATTCCCATCATCTGAGAGATATTTAGACGGTAGAATTGGAGGTGCTGGGATGAGGGAGAAGCAGACCTGAGTATAAAGCCCATGGCCTGGGAACTGACATTTCCTGCGCCAGTCATGGGATTCCAGACCTTTCTGTCGTGTGGGGCTTCCTGACACCAGAGACCACCGATATAGTGTCAAAATGCACAAGCAGTGGGTAGTGTTCCCATTTACATGGGTGTGGTGGGGAGCGTGAGAGAGGTAAACCTTGGCATCTTTTTAAACTTGACAGGAGACCCACCGAGTGTGTAGATGGTGAGAGCCATGTGCTGTCAGAGGGCTGCCAGGAATCATCCATCAAATGCAGTCTTGTGGGAGGGGCTTGGAAGCCTGCACAGCATGATCCCCGGCTTTCTAACTGCCATTAGTGTATGCAGTAGATTTTCATTAGCACAGGTGCTGTTGAGGTCTTTGATCAATCCTGCCATCTGGCCCAAATAACTGACCCGTCACTTTGAGGTTGTCTAAACCCTGGTAACAAACAGCGGGGACAAGAGGGGGCTTAGAATGTAGTCTTCACGGCTCAGCCTCCGGTTTGGGATAATAAAGCTTCTTGGCGGAATTTACGCAGGTCTTCTTGGCCCTTGGCATTAAACAGTCTGTGTGTGTGTGTGTGTGTGTGTGTGTGTGTGTGTGTGTGTGTGTGTGAGAAATATTGTTTTTTTTTTTTTAGAATAACAAAAAATATTTATTTTACTAAAACATAAGATTTACAGAAGTTTCCAGACAAGCCATACACAATGGTCACAAGCTTCTTCCTGAAGGGAGGATTCTGCACTTGACAGCAAAGTCACAATGTTATTAGTGAGGGCTGTGATGTTTGTTTAATGTTCCCATTTTGGTTCAAACAATCAAGCTTGTCCATCTACAGTGTCTAAATAAAGTTAGACTTGGCTAGAGAGCATATTCTAAAGAACGGGTTAGCTGCTTTTTTTTGTGTGTGTGTTACGTGGGCCTCTCACTGTTGCGGCCTCTCCTGTTGCAGAGCACAGGCTCCGGACGCGCAGGCTCAGCGGCCATGGCTCACGGGCCCAGCCGCTCCGCGGCATGTGGGATCCTCCCGGACCGGGGCACGAACCCGTGTCCCCTGCATCGGCAGGCGGACTCTCAACCACTGCGCCATCAGGGAAGCCGGGGTTAGCTGCTTTTAACCAATACAATCAGATCACCATAAAAAGGGGGAAAGGAGCCCATAAAATTCAAATAAAACTACCTTCCCCCAGCCACCAAAAAATAATAATAATAAAGAAAAACACCCACACCCCTGCAGCTAACCCTGACAACTACCTTCATTCACGGCGCTTCATACTCAAACCATGATGGGGAAATGAATAAAAGCAGAGAAGGGCCACTGCTTTTAAACGTCTCGCAACAATCCAGATGACACTTCTAGCCTCTGCTCCTGCTTTACAACAGTGAGTCAGGACGAGACATAGATTTGCTACTCTGCATTCAGTCACCAGAGGACTGAAGATGTCTGGGCTTCTATTCTGTAATGTTTCTAAGACTGTGTCCATTAAATGCAAACAGAAAAGGAAGAAGTCTGGGCAGAACAGGAGAAGTGATGCACACTTGATGATCGGATCGATTTAAATATTATTCATGGCATATAGCCTAGTCCATGCTCTAGCCGTTTCTATGGCGTGGGCTTCGTTGGTCTTCCACTGCTCCGCTACATCATTCGCTGAGGGGCCATCTGGGTTGGGAGCACTTAATAACAAAGCCTGGATCGATAGCAGGACTGCGCGGATCTGCAGTGCTGGGGACCACTTATCTTTCAAAATATCTAAAACATATTCCTCCCAACTTGTCTACATTAGGATGATAAATTCTGGTCATGAAACGTACTTTAGGGGCTGCCATCGGGTATTCTTCTGGAAGGAATAGTTCAAGTTTAAAAGTCCCTCCCTCAAAGGGGGAATCCTGAGGGCCAGCAATGACCACATGAAAATAACGGGCGTTGCTCTCATCTGGTTCTGCTTTAATGCCGGGAACTGGCTCTGCCAGCAAACTCTGGGTTTCCTTGATAATCCTGCGGGGCAGCCCGACCATCTTGTCAGATCCCGAGTTCGACCTCTGGTCTTGTCTGTGGCTCCGCTCGCCTCATGCATGAGTGTGTGAAATAATTTTCATGTGGGGGGTTATTTATTAAATTGCAGCATTTCTCCATTAATAGATGTCTTTCAATCAACCATTTTTGTTGGAGAGATCACAGCTCTGCTAGCAGTGAGTTAGGTTTTCTTAGAAATCAGTAATCAGTCCCATAGCATTTCTCAGGGATCTGGGGTTTCTGCAACAGCTTTGGAGGCATCAAAGGGGAATGCAGAGAGTCTAAAATCTGGTTGAAAAAAATCTGTATTTAAATGCCCTCTCAAACCACTGACACAAGTATAGACGTAGTTATAGGTACATGTATAGATTATAGATGCATCTAAATCTGTCATCCTTGGAGATCCTTTGTCGCCGTTGAACTCAGCTTTGTCATTTCTAAAACGGGGTTAATAACAGTCTCTACCTTATGGAACTACTATGAGGATGAAATGAGATAATATCACCTAAAATTCTTGGCAAAGGATCACTTATCTTTCATGTTTTTCTTTGTTTTTTCTTCTTCACATTTTTCTTAGATATTTTTTCTAGCTTCCTCTTCCTCATGAACTTCAGAATCATTTTGTCAACAGATTCCCTTTTTTTTTTTTTTTTTGCGGTACGCGGGCCTCTCACTGTTGCGGCCTCTCGCGTTGCGGAGCACAGGCTCCGGACACTCAGGCTCAGCGGCCATGGCTCACGGGCCCAGCCACTCCGAGGCATGTGGAATCTTCCCGGACCGGGGCACGAACCTGTGTCCCCTGCATTGGCAGGCGGACTCTCAACCACTGCGCCACCAGGGAAGCCCTGTTGGAAGATTTTTAATCACAGTTTCAATTTCATTACTTGTGATTGGTCTGTTCATATTTTCTATTTCTTCCTGGTTCAGTCTTGGAAGGTTATACCTTTCTAAGAATTTGTCCATTTAGTCCTTTTTTCTGAGTTCCAGTGTCTTCCTGTCGATGACTGTCCAGCAGCTAGTTGTGATTCTGGTGTTCTCGCAAGAGGGAGTGAGAGCATGTCCTGCTACTCCACCATCTTGGTTCAGGCAAGACTGGTAGTTCTGAGAAAGCTCTTATACCTTCATTTAATTTCCTCTCAGACAAGAGCTGTGAAAGCTTAGAGCACTCTCCCAGGGTGTACTTTTTCTATTCCAAGTCTGTCTTAGACAAACTAGAGCTGGTGGATGGATGACTACTCTGGTTACAGCTGTGAGAGGAAGCTCAGCTCGTTATTTTAGACCTGGCCTCAAGAAGTGTCTGGACACTTTTTCCATAAAAGGTAAATATTTTCAGCTTTGCCAGCCATGTTGTCTCTATGGCAACTCCTCAACCCTGCAGTGAAAGCAGCCCCAGACAATATGGAAACAAGTGGGCGTGGTTGAGTGCCCAATAAACTTTGTTCACAAAAACACGTGGTGGGCTGGATTTGACCAACCGTGGTGTAGGGGAATGGTTAAGAGACCAGGCTCTCGAGCCAGGCTGCTTGGACTCAAATCCAAGCTCTGCCACCTTTTATCTATAGCTTAAGTCAATTATTTAACCTCTTGGTGGTTAAATTCTCGTGATGGTTCATTTCATGCGTCAACTTGACTAGGCTAAGAGATGCTCAGATGGCTGGTAAAACATTCATTTTTGTTGTGTCTGTGAGGGTGTTTCTGGAAGAGATTAGCATTTGGATTGGTAGACTGAGTAAAGAAGATCACCCTCACCAATGCAAGTGGGCATGATCCAATCCATCAAGGGCCTGAATAGAGCAAAAAGACAGGAAGCACAAATTCACTGTCTCTACCTGAGCAGAGACATCCACCTTCTGCCCTCAGACATCAGAGTTCCTGGTTCTTGGGCTTTTAGGCTTAGGCTGGGAGCTACACCATCTGCCCCCTTGTTCTCAAACCTTTAGACTTGGAATGAATTACGTCATCAGCTTTTATGGATCTCACCTTGCAGATGGCAAGACTTTTCAACTTCCATAACCACATGAATCAATTTCTATAACAAATCCCTTATTTCTCGCTCTCTCTCTCCCTATATATCTTTCTACTGTCTATCCCATTGATTCAGTTTCTCTGCAGAATCCTGACTAATACAGTCCCCCAATATCCACCCTCCCCCTTTTCATAGCAGGGAAGTTTTTAGCTGGGCACGTGGCATCCCAGAATAAAGACTACATTTCCCAGCTCCCTTGCAACTATGTGTAGCCATGCACTTACGTTTTATTCAATGGCATCTAAGCCGAAAGGTCATGAATTCATTTCTGAGAAGTCTTCCTTCAGAGACAGCCCTTCTCTCTGCTTTTCAAAAATCCCTTCTGTCATGCTGCCTGCACTGTGGTGCTGCCAGTGTGGACCCTGAGGGTGAGGGCCACCACCCAGAGACAACAGCGAGGTGAGCTCTGAGTGAGCTCTGAAGACTCCCCGGAGCAGAGACTCCATATGTGTCCAGCTGAACTGCCAAGAGAAACACAATTGCCACTGTTAACTAGGGGTTTGTGTCACTCACAGCTGAACCTAAATTAGCTAATTCCTTCTTTGAGCCTCAGAATCCTGTTTGTAAGGTGGTAACAATAGTACCTCCCTTGGGCGTTTGTTTTGAGGACTTAATGTAACAGCGCATGTAAAATGGTTAGAAAAGTAGTAGGTGCTCGATAAATATTAGCTGCTATTTAACCCACATAATGACTCCATGATGTAGCTCTTACTATCTACATACGCTGGATTAGAAGACTAGGGTTCAGGGAGATTAAGTTAGGATTATATTCATCTGCTTTTAAAAATAAATATGCATACCTAGTGGCTTAAACAAGGTAGAAGTTTGTTTATTTATTTATTTTTTTCTTGTGAAACAGCCCAGGGCTTGTGTGTCAGGTCCTCAAAGCTCTCTGTGTGCTCAGATTCCCCAGTCTTTTGGGTATAACCCTGCTCCTCATGGTCCAAGGTGGCTGCAAAAGCTCCTATCATCACATCTCCTTTCTAACAGGAAGATGGAGGAAGGTACACAGAAGGGTGCACATGCTTAACTTAAAAGACCTGTTGGAGGTCACACTCAACACTCTGCCTACCTCTCATTAGCCACCTTGTGGTTTCATGGGCACACTTAGAGGCAAGGAGGCTGGGGATGTATAGTTTTTTAGACATACAGCAGCCTCTACTGCAATGAATTGCCGAGTCAATATTTAATTCCAGGACCCACTCCTTTCAAAGCCCATGTTCCAATCTACTGCCTTGCATTGTTTCTCATCTCTATTTGCCCTTTCAGTGGGTTGTGGAAAAAGCTTGGGCTGACAGTCAAATTCAAGTCTCACCACTTATCAGTTGTGTGA
This sequence comes from Neophocaena asiaeorientalis asiaeorientalis, assembly GCF_003031525.2. NCBI lineage: Eukaryota > Metazoa > Chordata > Mammalia > Artiodactyla > Phocoenidae > Neophocaena > Neophocaena asiaeorientalis. The sequence continues at coordinate 2,137,787 of NW_020172178.1, forward strand.
TCATGGGCAAGTCAGCTGAGTTCTTGGTGTCTCATCAAAAGGCAGAGACCACACATACTTCCCTCTGGGCTGTTGTAGGATCACATGAGATGGTCAACCGCAGGAGCCCAGATTTGAGGGACTACGTTTTTTTTTGCTTGCTTTTGAGCACCCACTGTGTGCCTGGTATCCACTGAATTGCCTAGAGGTAGAAAAATAATGGATAACGAATGTGAAATACTAAGAGACATGCAAAGAAGGGTGAGTACTTGAGCGTGATTGCATTTGATTGATTTTTCTGTCCTCTACTGCAGACGGGCAACGAGCCCACTTGGCTTCCCCGGAGAGCTGACCTTGTGCGGACTCCTCTCCGCGAACCAGGGCCAAGGCCCAGGGCCAGGCATGGAGACTGGCTGGGAGCAGATGCAGGAGGGGTGAGCCTGGGCGAGGACTCTCTCAGCCGCCCCAGCGGGCACCCCAGGCACACCAGGATGGGGGGAGGCAGGGGGCGGGCTGGGCCTTACGCTGTCAGGGGCAGGGTGGGGACAGCACCCTGAGCAGGATCCCGGCCCGCCCCCTCCCAGCAGCTCCAGGAAGTGACCTTAATTCGATGGCAGGGAGAACTGCTGACACACACGGTGACGTCCCTCTGGGCAGGTGCAAAGGCAGGGAGCTTTCCTCTTCGCTCAAGGCTTAATACCTCTCTACTGAGGGCAGGACCCAAACCATGGAGACAGAAAAGCTTGTGTCCCAGCTTCCCTGGCATTGAGACTCACATTCTGATTTCAAGGGGTCAGATTCCTCCATTTGTCCTTAACGTTTCACAACGTTAAACGCTGACACACTTTGTTCCTCAAAAGACAGTCCTGCTGAGCAGTTCAGAGGGATCGGGCAATCGTTCTCTGTAAAGGGGCAGACGAAACACATTAAGGTGCGGGTCCGAGGGCCTCTGTCACCAGAAACGGCACGGAAACGAATAAATCAGCGTGACTGTGTTCCTATAAAACTTTATTTTTGGACCTTTGAATTTTAGAACATTGTTACTTATCATGAAATATTATTAAAAACCATTTTTTTTCAACATTAAAAAATGTGGGGCTTCCCTGGTGGTGCAGTGATTGAGAGTCCGCCTGCCGATGCAGGGGACGCGGGTTCGTGCCCCGGTCCGGGAAGATCCTACATGCCGCGGAGCGGCTGGGCCCGTGAGCCATGGCCGCTGAGCCTGCGCGTCCGGAGCCTGTGCTCTGCAACGGGAGAGGCTACAACAGTGAGAGGCCCGCGTACCGCAAAAACAAACAAACAAACAAAAAATGTGAAAACCATTCTTGGCTTGGGGATGTCTCCTTCTCAGACTCTATCAGGGCTTCTCTGCCTCCACCCACGACACTCTGCCTACTGCTCCCCAGTGGTCACCACTGCCCCCAGGATGGAGGATGGAGTGACAGCTCCTTACCAGGCACTCAAGGCCTTGCAGGTCCAGCCCCGCCAGCCTCCTTGCCTCCCTGTCTAGCTCTCCGCTCTGGCCTCCCCGGCCCCCTTCCGCTCCTTTATGGGACAGACCCTCTCCTGCCTCTCGGCCTTCCCAGGGTCTGGTCCCTTGGCCTTAGCACTCTGGCCCCCACCCGGATTTGCCTATCATCCCGGTCCCCCCAGATTTCAGCTGCAGGTCACTTTCTCAAAGCCTTCTTTCTCATTCTCCATTGGGTTAGACCCTATTACACATCCCCAAAGGTCCCTGCACCTCCTTCCTGCAATCAGCATCCTTGGAATTCTTTGTTTACTACCCTGTGCCCCACAAGAATAGAGGCCCATTGAAGGCAGAGACGTGCCTGTCTTGCTCACTGCTGTACTGTGGGACACACAGTAAGGGCTCACTGTTCACTGCAAGGAAGGCTGCTTCCCTGGTCTTTCCCCCTTGGCCCTTTCATTCTCCCACTAGCTTCTCCCTGGGCCATCTTACCCAGCTCCAGATGCCAATATCATCTCCCGCACAGGTTTTCACACTTTCACGGGCATCAAAACCACCTGGAACTAGTTTCAACACAGCTTCCTGAGGTCCATTCCCTTCAATTCAGACTTGTTAGGACTGGTGTGGACCCCAGGTACCTAACCACCCTGACACCTACCTCCCCACCACACACATTCAAAACCAAGAAATGCTCATGTCCAGCACTCATGGATCAGGCTTTGAGAAATGCTCATCTATAATAAGCTGATATTATTAAGCATCTTGAATAAAAATGAATGAATGAATGAGTTCTGCTGCTCTATATCCAAGGACAGACACCTATATGCTTCAGTGGAAACAGGGCCCTTAGTTCTCCTGAAAACTCCCATGGAGAGGTTGGGCAGTTATATGCCCTGTTCATTCATTTATTATAGAATGTAGCAAATACTGTTTGTTATAGAAACAGTAACAAATACTTTTACATATTGAGCACTCCGGAGGGACAAGCCATTGGGCTAAATATGAAAATGTAATGGTTCATAAAAACAGACATGATCCCTGCCTTTATGCAGTCTATATCCTATTGAGGGACACAGAATGATCAGAGTCAAACAAATATTTAATTAGAAATGGTAATAAGTGCTATGATGACAGGGAAGTGAGGGGGAGGGTACTAGTCACCTGCTCTCAGACCCATTGCCTGCCCCTCCCTGTTGCGGTAGCTTGCCTCCAGCGATGGCCACCGTCAATTCCTTTCTTTCTTGTACCCACGTGACACTACCCCATTGGGAGGTGGAGAATATTTTCCCATCTGATTGAATGTGGGCTAGCCTGTGACTGCTTTGATCTGGAGGTCTAAGGATACAGTGGAAGTGATGTTCAAGGCTAGATCATGAGTAGTCTCGGATCTTCCGCCCAGATTTTTGGAAGTGCTTGCTCTTGGGACACTCCTTCTTGGAATCCAACCTGTGAGAAGCCCAAGGCTCATGGAGCAACCACATGACTGACAGCTGAGCTGCCATTCAGCCATAACTCTATGAGACATCCCAAGTGAGCCCAGCAAATCCACAGAATGAAGAGAGATAATGAATTGTTATTTTAAGCCATTACATTCTGGGTTGGTTTCTTACACAGTAATAGATACCGAGAGAAGAAATTAGTAGAGGGAAATGAGGTGCTGATCTATTTGGGACTTTGTGGCAGGTGAGAGCCGGAAGGATTTCAAACAGAGACTGTCAGTGAAGGTTTGAAGGACAGCAAAGAAATTTTTATTGGAGACTGGAAGAAAAGAGTTGTGATTTATATACTTGCAGCACAATTAGTGAGATGGTTGCCTGTGTCAATTTGGAGCATAAAAACTGTACCTAATGAACTTATGGGTCTAGCTAAGGAGGTTTCCAGGTGGAATGTTAAAAGTGCCAACTGGGTTCCTTTTAGCTACTTATAAGATATGGATATAGATGGATGAGCTGAAAGAAAAAGGAGCTGTTTGGTTTTCACAGAATTTTGAGGAAATATAGAGAACTCAGGGCAATCTTTCCAAATGACAAGATGTTTTCAAAGTAAGAAATGGCCTCATGGCAAAGATCAAATCCGGGGACTACCAGTAAAATATCACCTGTCAAAGTTAAATGAAGTCCAGGGTGCGACTGTAAGACCTTTTCTTAAGCCATCAGGAAGATTTGGGACTTCCCTGGCAGTCCAGTGGTTAAGACTCTGCGCTCCCAATGCAGGGAGCCTGGGTTCGATCCCTAGTCAGGGAACTAGATCCCACATGCATGCCGTAACTAAGAGTTCATATGCCACAACTAAGAAGTCTGCGTGTCACAACCAAAGATCCTGCATGCTGCAATGAAGATCCCACATGCAGCAGTGAAGATCCCGCGTGCTGCAACTAAGACCTGGCACAGCCAAATAAATAAATAAATATGTTTTTTAAAAGATATCAGGAAGATTTGAGGATTTGCTTTGTAGACCGTCTCTGTTAGACAGGAGGATTTCTAACAATCTCAGGAGGCATCTTTTATTCCATTTCTGCTAGACAGCAGGGCCTTTTTTCTAAAAAGAATCTCAGAGGTGTTGTCGCACAGCAGCCTCACAGGTAGCCCAAATGTAGAAAGGTGTATCCTAGAAAGAAATGGGTATTTTATACTTTGATAATAGGAAACCCACACGAATTTTAGAGGAGGTATATCAGCTTAGAGTGAAGGGACAGAGAGACAGTTCAAAATGAAAAGACACCTTTTGGGTCTGAACATAGTATAGGCAGAAGGCGGGCTGAGAATTTGTGCACGTGGACCATTTCTTTTGGAAAAGGAGGTGCTGCCAAAATCTTGGCTCCCTGTACACCGATGCCAAAATGAGATATGGAGACAGAGTTTGGGAGGAGAATGAAAGGGTGGCGTTATTCTTTGCCAGGCAAAGAGAGGAACACAGCAGGCTAGCACCTCAAGAACTGTGCCCCACTCCTTGGGGAATAGGGAGAGGTCTTATAGTCAGGGCTCGTGGTCAAGGGTGTGCAATAAGGATCAAGGCAGTAAGTCCTGCACTCTTCTTTCTTCTGCAGAGTTTCAAAAGGGTAGGGCTGCTGACAAGATTAGGGTGTGTGCAGTGTCTCAGGAGGTCTCCTAATCTCCATGAGCTTCTTTGGTCCCTTTAATCTTGCCTCAGGTGGTTTCCTGGTTGCTCCTCCCTTGATTTGCAACTGTTCAAGAATCTGCCCTTTGGAACACAGGGAAGGTCTTGGAGGCTGGAGTCTTGCCTACAAGAAATGGGGGACAAAAAGGCCTCCGTGCCTGGGAGCCCCCATAGGACCCCGCTCGGTTTCAGAAGGATGATCCAGACAGCAGAACCCAGAGCCCGGAGTCATGGAGAAGCATTCCCAGGGAGCAGGACCGGGTTTTATTCAAGGAACTAGTGATGTGAACCCAGTTGCATTTCAGAATTGCTATGGACCAGGGACCCCTAGGTGCCTCCCATTCTCCTCACTTCTTGTTTCCCCCACCCCTTGATTGGGAGTGTTACGACATTTGTCCTTTGCTTGTATCACACGACGTTGGGACTGGGAAAATGACGGGAGACATAGTTGTCTCTGTAATTTTCAGGTCTTCAGATTGTGAGGAACTGTACTTGAGGAGCTGCACCAGAGGAGGCTTGTCTTAGTCTGCTTGGGCTGCTGTAAAAATGTACCACAGACTCGGCGGCTTATAAACAACAGCAATTTACTTCTTACAGTTATGGTGGTTGGGAACTCCAAGATCAAGCCTCCAGCATGGTCATGTTCTGGGGAAGGCCTTCTTCCTGGTCCATAGCTAGCAGCTTCTTGCTGTGTCCTCACATGGTGGAAGGCGGGAGGAAGCTCTCTGGAACCTCTTTTATAAGCCACTAATCTCGTTCACGTGGGCACCTCCCAAATTCCCTACTTCCAAATACTATCATCTTTGGGCATTAAGATTTCAACACATGAATTTTGGGGGGGATATTTAGAACATAGGAGCTTCATCCACAGCTGAACCTGCTTTATATAATGGGGCCCTAGACCTTGAGCCTGAATCAATTCCATAATGGAATGAAAGTTTGGGTGTCTCACAAGAAGATGAGTAAATTTTGAAAATTTTACAAGGGACGTGAATTGTTGTGGCTAGAGAATGGATGATAGTAGCTTGCCTCCAAAGATGGCCACCATTAATTCTTTTTCTCCCTGTATACACATGCTATTTTCCCACTGTTCAGTAAAGTTTATTCTTTTAACCCATCAGGTCCAACTTGTGCTTTGACCAATAGATACCGCAGAGATGATGTCCAAGGCTAGGTCATAAGAAGACTTACACTCCTGGGTCTCCTGGAAAGCTTGCTTTTGGTATATTCCCTTTGGGAATCTAGCCGTCAAGCTGTGAGACATCCCCAAGCCATGTGAAAAGGCCCTATGTCAGAGTTCTGGCTGACAGTTCTAGCTAAGCTTCCAGCTGACAGCCAACATCAACCAGTAGCCCTGTGAGCATGCCATCTTGGATGTCTAGCCTAGTTAAGCCTTCAGGGAACTGCAGCCCAGCTATCATCTGAAACTGGATGAGATACCTCAAGTGAGAACTTTCCAGCTGAATCCAATGAACCCCCAGAACCATGGGTGATAATAATAGTTTTAAATCACTAAATTTTGGAGGGGGTTGATGTAGCAATAGATAACTAGAACATATTCTTTACTTGGTATCAAGTAAACTTAAATTTCCTAGGCCCCTTTGACATCTTGGTTCTCAGAAGTTTGGGCCAATGGGAGGCACTGGTGGGAGACTGGAAGATGGAAGGAAGGGAGAAGCCAGGTTATTTCCTTTCCCTCCCTCTGTGCTTCGGGTGGCATCTCCTGCAATGGCTGCATCTCTTCTTTGCCTCTGTCTGTTATCAGAGAGACCCTCCCTCTGTGGTCCCAGCTCCCAGTAGGCAGCCCTCACTGGATTCTAACTCCAGCCAAACTGCCCCACCTTCTGGCTTCTGGGAGATATCTGTTATCCTGCTGACCCCAAAAGCGGTAGCGGCTCCCTACTGTGTAACCAATTCCCACATTTAAATTCCTTCTATTTGAAACACCTAGAGGGGTCTCTGTTTTCCTAGTTGAACCTTGAGCAATATGGCATTGAAGAGGAAAACATGATCTAGCCTAGCGGGTCAGAAAGGCTTCCCAGTTTAGAAAGGGATGTTTCAGCTAAGCTCTGATGAATATGTAGGATTTCTGGGCATTGGGGATAAGCAAGTACGAATACAAATGATCCAAAGGGGAAGGCAGATCAGCGTATGAGAGGTACTGGAAAATGAGCAATGTGTTGTACCACAAAGAAAATGAGAGGAAGTATGGCATGAGACGAGGCTGGAGAAGTTGCAGGATTGAGAACCCCTGGAGAATCAGGGGTTCTCAATCCTTGGTGCTATTAGAATCACCTCATCCCAGGCTAACTGAATCAGAATCTCTAAGGCTTGGGCCAGCAGGATTATTAGATGCAGTCAGGGCTGAGAACCAGCCCATGCAAAGCATTGAAAGCCATGGTCTTTTTTTTTTTAATAAAAAAAAATTTTTTTTTTGGCCACGCTGCAGAGCACGTGGGATCTTAGCCACCCCAGCCAGGGATTGAACCCTCAGCCCCTGCACTGGAAGCATGGAGTCTTAACCACTGGACTGCCAGAGAAATCCCAGCCATGGTCTTTATCCTTGTCAATGGGAAGAGCCAGAGGGGGGTGAACTTTCTGGCTGTTGAGTGAGGAAGTGATCAGAGGGACCCAGAGTGGAGGCAGGAAGACCTGTAGGGGCTATTGTGAGAGTTCAGGGAGAACTGATGTGCTCCTGGCTTGCTGATGGTGGACGTGGACAAAAGGAGATGATTCAGTACTGGCTGGGCTAGGTTTTCTCACTCAGGTCTTTATGTTTTATCATCTTGCTCTTCATTTTCTTCTCCCCAGTGGTTCCCTGTAGCTGGGCTCTGTACTCATGTCCATCTTCCCTAGATAGCTTCCTTCTAATGAGCCCTGCCCGGGTTCTACCACTCCTCTTTGCGGGTAGATGATGCAGCCATCCCAAAGCCCTGCAGGGAGCTGACTTTGGCAGAACTTGGGAGCCCAACTCCTCCAGTACTCTGTAATTTTAAAATGACTTGAGTTTTGATTGTATTTTGGCAGTTTCAATTAGAAATGTGAAGTATATGGAAATAGAACCTTTGGCCAGAGAAGAACCTCAGAGTTTAAAGTCCTTGTAGATGGCCTTTTCCAAACCCTGGATTTCATAATCAGAGGAGATGCATGAGCTCTTAGGAGTTCAAGACCCAGACCCAGCGAAGACTTATTGCTTGGACTTTTCTTCACATCTTGCTGTACTAGTGATTTAAGACCATGAAATTGCAAATACTCTGCCTGAAGTTCATTCTTAAGCTCTGGAGACCTCACCCCGACTCCCAGGGCCGTAATTATCATAAGAGTATCCCAAGGATAATCTTTTTGTAAATTTAAACCAATGCATTTTCATTTCCCAGTTTCCCTGTAGCCACTCCCTCCAGGGGAGCCAGGAGGCTTATTGCTCCAAGGCAGGAGAGGTTTGCAAGACCTGATTTTGAAAGCACTTAAGAGAGAGAGAGAGAGAGAGAGAGAGAGAGAGAGAGAGAGAGAGAGAGAGAGAGAGAGAGAGAGAGAGAGAGAGAGAGAGAGAGAGAGAGAGAGAGAGAGAGAGAGAGAGAGAGAGAGAGAGAGAGAGAGAGAGAGAGAGAGAGAGAGAGAGAGAGAGAGAGAGAGAGAGAGAGAGAGAGAGAGAGAGAGAAAGAGAGAAAGAGAGAGGATGTGCTAGGATTGCTTTATCTCTGTCTTTAGCATATCAAGGAAAAAGCCCAGTGGCTCTCAGAGATGGTCTGTATAGGAGGGGCCTGGGAGAATGAGGATCTGGGGAAGTAAAGCAAAGAAAGCAGCTGGCCCCTGGGGGCCTGGAGGATTATGGGAAAGGAAAGAAGGCGGTATGAGGGGTTGGAAGGCAAAGGAGTCAGAAACCTGTTTTCTGATTTTAATTCTTGGGCCCAAGGTTGGAAGATAGGGGAGAGTGTTGTCAGAAAGGTAAAGGGGGGCTGGTGACTATTCCCCTGGCCCCCACCTTCAGAAAGTTGCCAAGGGCACATCGTTGTAGCTCAGTTTGGATTTTTTCAATTCCAGGAGTTGACCTTCTCTCATATTTATTGGTCGTTAGTGAGGTGTCTCTTCTGATCCTGCTGAAAACCAAAGTTACAGGAATAATTCCTGTGTCTCCTGTCCCTCTTGTGAGGGGGAGACAGCCCAGGATGTCTGCTCCGTGCTTCTGCCAGCTTTCCAGGCAGACCCTTCATCTCCGCAGCAATTACCAGCTGATCATCTCCCCAGTGCGCCGTGTCAGTATTTCCTGGAGCGCTGCCTAACGGGCATGTTTGTAGCCCAGGGCCTCCCTGTTCCATAGAGTCCCCACCACAGCGGCAGTGAGGACTCCCTGCTCATCAGTAGGGCTGGACAGTGTGGCTGCGGACAGAGGGTCGAGCTGATGGAGCCAGAAGGAGATCACGTGGTGCCCCCAGCACATGTGGTGGAAGGGAACAAAGCTCTGAGAGGACAAGAGACTGTCTAAGGCTGTCCTCCCCACTCAGCAGCCAGGGGCCCTCGTGGGTAGTGAGGACCTGAAATAGGGTGAGTTGGAACTGAGGCGTGTGAGAGTGTGAAATGCAGATAGAGTTCAAAGACTGTAATCCAAAAAAATATATACCTTCTTAAAGTTTTAAAAATATTTTATATGATTTTAAAGGTTACTTTACAGTTATTACAAAATATTGGCTATATTCCCCGAGTCGTACAGTACAACGCTGAGCCTGTCATACACCCAATAGTTTGTACCTCCCACTTCCCCACTCTTTTTTTTGAGACATGATTGCTATCTTTATCTTATTTATTTATTTATTTATTAACATCTTTATTGGAGTATAACTGCTTTCCAATGGTGTGTTAGTTTCTGCTTTATAACAAAGTGAATCAGCTATACATATACATACATCCCCATATCTCCTCCCTCTTGCATCTCCCTCCCACCCTCCCTATCCCACCCCTCTAGGTGGTCACAAAGCAGTGAGCTGATCTCCCCGTGTGATGTGACTGCTTCCCACCAGCTAGCTGTTTTACATTTGGTAGTCTATATATATGTCCATGCCACTCTCTCACTTCGTCCCAGCTGACCCTTCCCCCTCCCCGTGTCCTCAAGTCCATTCTCTATGTCTGCGTCTTTATTCCTGTCCTACCCCTAGGTTCTTCACAACCTTTTTTTT
>NW_020172178.1:2148524-2149481 GCF_003031525.2 Neophocaena asiaeorientalis asiaeorientalis
TGTAGTTTTGATTTGCATTTCTCTAATGATTAGTGATGTTGAGCATCCTTTCATGTTTTTGCTGGCAATCTGTATATCTTCTTTGGAGAAATGTCTACTTAGGTCTTCTGCCCATTTTTGGATTGGGTTGTTTGTAATTTTTATATTGAGCTGCATGAGCTGCTTGTAAATTTTGGAGATTAATCCTTTGTCAGTTGCTTCATTTGCAAATATTTTCTCCCATTCTGAGGGTTGTCTTTTCATCTCGTTTATGGTTTCCTTTGCTGTGCAAAAGCTTTTAAGTTTCATTAGGTCCCATTCGTTTATTTTTGTTTTTATTTCCATTTTTCTAGGAGGTGGGTCAAAAAGGATCTTGCTGTGATTTATGTCATAGAGTGTTCTGCCTATGTTTTCCTCTATGAGTTTTATAGTGTCTGGCCTTATATTTAGGTCTTTAACCCATTTTGAGTTTATTTTTGTGTATGGTGTTAGGGAGTGTTCTAATTTCATTCTGGACAGCTGGACCAAATTTCTTCTCTGATTGCTGTGGCTAAAACTATTTACATTTAGCTGTCCAGTTTCCCCAGCACCACTTACTGAAGAGGCTGTGTTTTCTCCATTGTATATTCTTGCCTCCTTTATCAAAAATAAGGTGACCATATGTGTGTGGGTTTAAAGTCATTTTCACAATGTTGATTCTTCCAATCCAAGCACATGGTATATCTTTCCTTCTGTTTGTATCATCTTTAATTTCTTTCATCGGTGTCTTGTAGTTTTCTGCATACAGGTCTTTTGCCTCCTTAGGTATTTTATTCTTCTTGTTGCAGTGGTAAATGGGAGTGTTTCCTTAAAATCTCTTTCAGATTTTTCATCATTAGTATATAGGGATGCAAGAAATTTCTATGCATTAATTTTGTATCCTGCTACTTTACCAAATTCATTGATTAGCTCTAGTAGTTTTCTGGTAGCATATTTAGG
>NW_020172178.1:2149656-2165689 GCF_003031525.2 Neophocaena asiaeorientalis asiaeorientalis
GTCTGTAACCTTATTATGATTTTAGGCAGCCTCTCTGCTAATGGGAGGTGTTTTGTTCCTGTCTTGCTGGGTGTTCGGCATAGGGTGTCCAGCACTGTAGCTTGCTGGTCATTGAATGGAGCTGGATCTTAGCATTGAGATGGAGATCTCTGGGAGGGCTTTTGCCATTTGATATTACATGGAGCCAGGAGGTCTCTGGTGGACCAATGTCCTGAACTCGTCTCTGCCACCTCAGAGGCACAGGCATGACTCCCAGCCAGAGCACCAAGACCCTGTCAGCCGTACAGCTCAGGAAAAAAGGGAGAAAAAAAGAAAGTAAAATAAAATAAAGTTAATAAAATAAAAAAATTTTTAATTATTAAAAATAAAATGTAATAAAAAAAGAAAAGAAAAAGAAAGAAAGAAGAGAGCCACCAAACCAAAAAACAAATCCACCTATGATAACAAGCACTAAAAACTATACGAAAAACGAAACAAAACAAAAAATGGACAGACAGAACCCTAGGACAAATGGTAAAAGCAAAGCTATAAAGACAAAATCACACAAGGAAGCATACACATATACACTCACAAAAAGAGAAAAAGGAAAAAGAAATATATATCTATATATATATTAAAAAAAGGAAGAGAGAAACCAAATCAATAAACAAATCTACCAATGATAATAAACTCTAAATTCTAAACTAATATAAACATAAAACCAGAGACAAATTAGATGCAGAAAGCAAACCCCAAGTCTACAGTTGCTCCCAAAGTCCATCGCCTCAATTTTGGGATGATTCATTTTCTATTCAGGTATTCCATGGATGCAGGGTAAATCAAGTTGACTGTGGGGATTTATTCCACCGATCCTGAGGCTGCTGGGAGAGATTTCCCTTCTCTTCTTTGTTCGCACAGCTCCTGGGGTTCAGCTTTGGATTTGGCCCCTCCTCTGCGTGTAGGTCGCCTGAGGGCATCTTTTCTTCGCTCAGACAGGACGGGGTTAAAGTAGCAGCTGATTAGGGGGCTCTGGGTCACTCAGGCCAGGGGGAGGGAGGGGTACAGAATATGGGGTGAGCCTGTGGTGTCAGCGGTCTGCGTGACATTGCACCAGCCTGAGGCGTGCTGTGTGTTCTCCTGGGGAAGTCGTCCATGGATCACAGGTCCCTGGCAGTGGTGGGCTGCACAGGCTCCCAGCAGGGACGGGAGCTGTGGGTAGTGACCTGTGCTTGCACACAGGCTTCTCTGTGGCTGCAGCAGCAGCCTTAGCATTTCATACCTGTCTCTGGTGTCTGCGCTGATAGCCAAGGCTCACGCCCGTCTCTGGAGCTCATTTAGGCGGTGCTCTGAATCCCCTCTCCTCGTGCACTCTTTTGGGAAGTCTGAGGTCTTCTGCCAGTGTTCAGTAGGTGTTCTGTAGGAGTTGTTCCTAATGTAGATGTATTTCTGATTTATTTGTGGGGAGGAAGGGGATCTCCACATCCTACTGCTCCACCATCTTGAAGGTCTCCCCCACTTTTTTTTTTTTTTGGGGGTACACGGGCCACTCACTGCTGTGGCCTCTCCCGTTGCAAAGAACAGGCTCTGGATGCGCAGGCTCAGCGGCCATGGCCCACGGGCCCAGCCGCTCTGCAGCATGTGGGATCCTCCCAGACCGGGGCACGAACCCGTGTCCCCTGCATCAGCAGGCGGACTCTCAACCACTGCGCAACCAGGGAAGCCCTCCCCCACTCTTATATTGCCCTTCCTCCCTTCTCTCTTCCCACTGGTAACCGTTGGTTTGCTCTCTATATCTGTGAGTTTGCTTCTTTTTTGTTATAGTCACTATTTTGTTGTATTTTTTAGATTCCACATATAAGCGATATCATACAGTATTTGTCTTTCTCTGTCTGACTTAATTCACTTAACATAATACCCTTCAAGTTCATCCATGTTGCTGCAAATGGCAAAATATTCTTTTTTATGGCTGAGTAGTAATCTATTGTATATATGTACCACATCGTCTGTATCCATTAACCTGTTGATGGACATTTAGGTTGCTTCCATATCTTGGCAATTGTAAATAATGCTGCGATGAACATTGGGGTACATGTATCTTTTCGAATTAGTGTTTTTGCTTTTTCTTAGAATTGTTAGGTCATATGGTAACTCTATTTTTAGTTTTTTGAGAAACCTCGATACTGTTCTCCATAGTGGCTGCACCAATTTACATTCCCACCAACAGTGTAGGAGGGTTCCCTTTACTCCACATCCTCACCAACATTTGTTATTTGTGTTCTTGTTGATGATGGCCATTCTGACAGATGTGATGTGATATCTCATTGCGGTTTTGAGTTGTATTTCCCTGATGATTAGTGATGTGGATCATCTTTTCATGTGCCTGCTGGCCATCTGCATTTCTTCTTTTTTTAAAAAAAATTATTTACTTATTTATTTATTTTTGGTTATGTTGGGTCTTTGTTGCTGTGCACAGGCTTTCTCTAGTTGTGGCGAGCGGGGGCTACTCTTCTTTGCGCTGCATGTGCTTCTCATTGTGGTGGCTTCTCTTGTTGTGGAGCACAGGCTCTAGGTGCATGGCCTTCAGTAGTTGTGGCATGAGGCCTCAGTAGTTGTGGCTCGTGGGCTCTAGAGTGCAGGATCAGTAGTTGTGGTGCATGGGCTTAGTTGCTCCGCGGCATGTGGGATCTTCCCCGACCAGGGCTCAAACCCATGTCCCCTGCACTGGCAAGAGGATTCTTAACCACTGCACCTCCAGGGAAGTCCCTGCATTTCTTCTTTGGAAAAATGTCTATTCAGATCCTCTGCCCTTTATTTTTTTTTTTGTGGCCTCTCCCGTTGCAGAGCACAGGCTCCAGACGCGCAGGCTCAGCGGCCGTGGCTCACGGGCCCAGCCGCTCCACGGCATGTGGGATCTTCCCGGACCAGGGCATGAACCCGTGTCCCCTGCATTGGCAGGCGGACTCTCAACCACTGTGCCACCAGGGAAGCCCATCTCTGCCCATTTTTAAATTGGGCTGTTTGCGGTTTTTGTTTTTGATGTTGAGTTGATATTGACTACAAAATATTGATTACGTGTTGTGATGATAATGTTTTGAATATACTGGGTGAAATAAAATACATTATTAAAATTAATTTTACCTGTTTCTTTTTTCTAATGTAGGTACTGGAAAACTTTAAATTATGTGCCTGTCTTGCATTATATGTTGATTGGATGGTGCTGGTCTAGGTTCTCACAGGGAATTAGTGGCAGTGGATGAGAGTGTGTGTGTGTGTGTGTACTGTGTGAGTATATGTATGTGTCTGTGTATATGTGTGTGTGTGTGTCTGTGTGTGAATGTGTGGGTATGTAATGGGGGGTGGGGCATGGGCGGGCGTGGGAAAACTGAGCTGTACAGTCAGGGTCTATAACCCTGCCCCAAACCTGGGACATTTTCATTTTAGCATCTTATGCTCTGGCATCTATTACATGCCATGCACACATCACACACTATTTCCTTAAATCCTCAGGGGAACACAGTGATCTGGGAAGAACCCTCCTGCCTGCACAGGCTCAGAGGGGCTGAGGAACTCATCAGGTCACACGCTGAGAAGTGATGGGAGGGGGCCACGATGGGGTTCCAAGCCACCGTCCTCTCCACTGCAGGACCAGACCCTGCCTTGAACATCTTCCAGTCCCTCGTGACACCAGCCCTCACTCAGAGGCTGGGAGAGGGTGCAAGAAGGGGCTGCAAGGGAGGATTCAAAGTGAATTCCATGTTGCTGTGACCCAGGTGCAGGGCCAGTGCACATCAACCCCTGTCCCCCCATGTTCTCTCCTCACAGCCACGCTGCTTCAGCGGTCAGGCCTTGCACTTGGTCCCGAATTCATAAAGATCAAAGAAATTGCAAAGTTATTCGTGTCTGTTCTTTCAACACGTGTAGAAATAAATACTCGCATGTTCAAGAAAAAAACGCAAATCCGTGAGTGCCTGGGACCAGCCTGGGCTCAGATGCTGATTCTGCCTCTTTGTGGCTGTGTGACTCTTGCCTCCATCTCCGCATTTGTGTCACGGGCCCCTAATGCCTGCCTGCGTTGGGAGTAAGTGAAGTGATGCTGGTAAGATGCTGGCCACAGACTAGATGCTTAATACACAACACTTCCTCTTCCCTTCCTCTTTAGCTGTCTGTTTAAAGTTCTCTTCCCAACTGCTCAGATGTGACGGTTTCCTCTTAGATGATTTCCTAGACGAGTCTAGACGTGTAACAAGCAAGCAAACACAACCTCTATGAATAATCAGTTATCCACAGCCACGACTTTCTGTATATTTTATTGAAGTGTATTTGATTTACAATGTGTTAATTTCTGCTGAACACAAAGTGATTCAGTTATACATATATATCCTTTTTCATATTCTTTTGCATTATGGTTTATCACAGGATATTGAATATAGTTCCCTGTGCTCCACAGTAGGACCTTGTTGTTTATCCATCCGATATATACTAGTTTGCATCTGCTAATTCCAAACTCCTAATCTATCCCTCCCCTACCACTCTCTTGCTTGGGAAACACAAGTCTGTTCTCTATGTCTGTGAATCTGTTTCTGTTTTGTAGATATGTTCATTTGTGTCATATTTTAGATTCCATGTATAAGTGATATCATATGGTATTTGTCTTTCTCCTTCTAACTTCACTTCCTTCCTTGATGGTGTTTCAATATAGGAATCATGTCGTCTGCCTCTTTGCATCCCTCTGTATTTGTTCGTCATTGCTATGTAACAAATTATCCCAAAGTGGATCCATACGGTAGTTCTAATTTTAGTGTTTGGAGGAACCTCCTTACCGTTTTCTGCTGTGGCTGCGCCATTTTGCGATCCCCTCATAGTGCACAAGGATTCCAATTTCTCCTCATCAATACTTGTTATTTTCTGATTTTTTTGATATCAGCCATCCTGACGGGTGTGAGGTGGTATCTTGTGGTCTTGATATGCACTTCCCTAATTGTTAGTGATATTGAGCATCTTTTAGTATGCTTATTGGCTATTTGTATGCCATCTCTGAAGACATGTCTCAAGTCCTTTGTTCATTAAAAAATTTTTTATTTATTTAATTTATTTTCTTAGTTGTGTCGGGTCTTAGTTGCAGCATGCGGGATATTTTGTTGTGGTGTTCAGGCTTCTCTCTAGTTGTGGCCTGCAGGTTTCTCTCTCTAGTTGTGGCACATGGGCTCCGAGGTGAATGGGCTCTGTAGTTTGCAGAACACTGGCTCTCTCGTTGAGGCGTGTGGGCTCAGTAGTTGTGGCGCGCAGGCTTAGTTGGATCCCGTGGCATGTGGGATGTTAGTTCCCCAACTAGGGATCGAACCCTCGTCCCCTGTATTGGGAGGAGGATTCTTTGCCACTGGACCACCAGAGAAGTTCCCCTTTGTTCATTTTTAAATTGGGTTTATTTATTTGTTATTGAAGTTTTTACATTTTTCAGTGGTTAAAAAAGAAGATTTTGTGGCTTGTGAAAATTACGTGCAATTCAAGTTTTAATGTCCATAAATTAAATTTCATTGGGATACAGCCATGCTCACTTGTTTATATTTTGTCTATGGCTGCCTTTGTGCTACAGCAGCAGAGGTGAGTATCTGCAACAGACTGTACGTTCTGTGGATCCTAAATGTTTTACTATCTCACCTTTTACAGAAAACGTTTGCTACTCTTGGGCTAGGATTTAAGAGGTAGAGAGAAAGCCTTCTGAGGCCTGAAGGCAGGGTGTTGTTGCCTTCTGAAGACAGTCGGGGGCAGCAGAGAGCGGATGTGCTGGAGATTCCATATGGGTTCTGCAGCCCAGAACCACAGGATGGATTCTGCCCAGGGTACCATGGCTCGTCGGCTTGGAAGGGTTGGTGGAAACCATCAGAATGTGTGTGAGGCTCATCTGGGAGAGAGTAGAATCTTCTGGGGTCTCCCTGCCCTCCTCCTGCTTTCCCATCTCTCCTTCAGGTAGATGCCCGATTGCTCTTCCCCACAGGCATATCTGGCCCCACCACTTCCTGCTTGACCCTCTTCACTGGCGCTTTCTGCTCTCTTAGAGATCAAGTCCAAGTTCCATAAGTCTGGTTCCCAAGGCCCCGTTTCTCTCTGCCTTTATTTCTTGGTCTTCATCGCTTGGTTCCATCAGTGTAAGCTGACTCCAAACTTCACACTCCAATAATACAAACACCATGCTCCCTGCCCCTCGTGGCATTTTCTGGCCTATGGGTCTTTGTTCACACCTTCTGATGGCATGCTCTCACCCTGAACCCTGGCCCCTCCACCTCTTTAACCCTGATAACTGCCTCTATCCTCCTTCAGGCTCAGCTAATCCTCCACCTCCTCCAGGAAGCCTTCCATGACCACCTACTTCCACCCCAGACACAGCAGGTACCTCTCTTCCAGCTCCTTTAATTCTCAGTGTCCACCCCCCGCCTAGTACCTTAAACATGGCCACAGGTGAGAGAAGGACCAGGACCTAGGGATCTTTGGGTCCCCAAGACCTATGAGAGTTTCCAGCACATAGCAGGCTCTCAGCAAATGTTTGGAATGAATGAATGAATGAAAGAATGAATTGGGATAAGAAAGGAGTAAGATGTACAAACAACTATATATAAAATAGATAAACAACAAGGACCTACTGTATAACACAGGGACTATATTCAGGATCTTGTAATAACCTATAATGGAAAAGAATCTGAAAAAGAATATATATATATATATATGTATATACACATATATATAACTGAACCACTTTGCTGTACACCTGAAACTGACATAACATTATAAATCAACTATACTCCAATAAAAAAATAACTAAAAAAAGAAAGGAATGAGATCCCTTCAAGTCCAAAAGCTGCTTTAGCATCATCCCCCGTTTTCCCAGTGAGGCTGTACCTGGGCAAAAAGAGATGCTGGACATTGCAAATCCCTGCAGATTTGTGAGCTGAACTGGTTAAGAAGTATCCCTTCTGCTGCTAGGAAATTTTACCCAGTGAGGTTGACAGCCTGAGGCCCTCCCTGCCCCTTTTTGCCTAAACAGTCTCAGGTCAGGTGCATTTGGCACTTGAGACGGACCAGTTGCCATGGGGACCCCAATGATCACTCGTCACACTGCCCTCTGGAGCTGAGCAAGGTGGTAATGTTCTGTGACAGTATGGACACCCACTCCCCAGAGCAGGAGGAGACCAGGGCTCAGAGGCAGAATAAGCTTCATGGGTCCTCCTCTCATCCTGTCCCCCTCCTTGGACTGGGGCCCACCAACCCGGGGTGGATCAGAGCCAAGAAGAGCACTGGAGTGGGCATCAGATGACCTGAGTCTGAGGCTGAGCTGTGCTGGCAGTGGCTGTGTGACTTTGGGGAATCGCTTGCCCTCTCTGAGCCTTGGCTGTAACCTCCTGGGGTTACTGGAGGAAGACCACATGAAGATTTATCTGCGAGGTCTTTCTACAGTGTCAGTGGCTCTGTAGATTCACAGGTGGCTACTGGGCAGGCCATACAGGACAAAGCTACCACACACTTAAAACCTCTTTAACGGCCATCCAGAACCGTTTAAAGGAAGAGAACCTTTAAAATTCCAGCCAGGTTCTCAGTTGCACCTGTAGCTCTAGAGTCTTCCAGCTTGCTGACTCCACAGCTCAGCTCAGAGGCCTCAAACTCATTTTAGAATTCGCTGGAGGAATTACTCACTATACAAACAGACTCCTCCTGTCAGGTGCGATTTGTAAGTATCATTTACAAAAGGAAGTCAATTAAAACTTTCCCTGCTGACTCAGGCCTTCATGCCCCTGCCCTCCCTGGCCTGCAGAGTGTCACTCTTTTTTTTTACATCTTTATTGGAGTATAATTGCTTTACAATGGTGTGTTAGTTTCTGCTTTAAACAGTTGCTTCATTTGCACAGTGTCACTCTTTAAAGAGGTGTGTGGCTGTTAGGACTAATATTGCGAGAATTCTCCTTTCCTCTATTAATTAGATAAGATCTGGGTTTGGTTGAAATCTTTTGAAGTTTCAAGCTCTTGCTGTTGAGCTCTTTTTCCTTAGAAATAAATGAAGATGAAGATGGTTCTTTATTTCTTCATTCATTCATTTGTTTTTTCAACAAATGGATGCAAGCTACTCACCTCTTTTGAGTTTGTGCTTGAATCTCACCTTCACCATGAGGTTTCCCCAAATACCTGTTTGTTTGTTTGTTTTAATATTTATTTACTTATTTGGTTACGCTGGGTCTTAGTTGCGGCTCGCGGGCTCCTTAGTTGTGGCACGTGAACTCTTACTAGCAGCATGCATGTGGGATCTAGTTCCCTGACCAGGGGTCGAACCCGGGTCCCCTGCATTGGGAGAGCAGAGTCTTATCCACTGTGTCACTAGGGAAGTCCCCCCAGCCACCTGTTTAATTAAAGCTGCAACCTGGTCTCCCCACAACACTTCTCCCTTTCCCTGCTCTCTTTCCCCCCCATCACCTCTAACAGACAAAGTAATGTACTTATATATTACGTTTATTGTTTATTTTGTCTTCCTGACTAGAAGTTAAGTCCCCTGACAATAGGGATCTTTGACTACTTTTTTCACACATGGACCCAACTGCTGGGACAGTGCCTGGTGAATAGCAAGTAATCAATGAATAATTTTTAATGAATAACAAGCTATGGACTTGTAGGAAAAGACCTGAGTTTTCAGTCTAAGACAGAGAAGACAGTGATACAGGCCAATGGAAGGAAGCAATGTTTACTGAGGGCTCTCTGTGGACCCAACCCTTACTGTAAGGGACCTTTGTCACTTAATCTTCACAATGACCCTACAAATTAAGTGATTGTTCTATCTTCACACAACGAAATGTCTGTCTAGAGAAGTTAGGCTATTTGCCTTAAGTCACAGCTGGTATGATGTGGATCTAGGTTGCAAACCCAATGCTATCCTACTTTAAAGCTCCAGGCACTGCAGCATGCATGTAGGAACCAATGCACTGGGGCTTCAGGGAAGACTTCCTGGAGGAGGTGGCTTCTGCACCATCTTGAAGACACGACACGGTATGGATATGCAGGGATGAGGTGCAGGTACTGTTATCTGTGATAGAGAAAAGGGTGAGCTGCCAGCCTAGGGAGAGGGTCATCCAGGGAAGGAGCAGCGATCAGAGCCCAGGCCACCTGGGAAGGACAGTCGTGGCCAAGAAGATCGGAAAGCCAGAGTGGGGTCAGGCATCAGGTGAGACTCAGGGCCAAAACTACCACTTTAATTTTCAATCTGCAAAGCTTTCATATATACTATTAAAAGATGTGCCATTCTCCCTAAAGTCCTTAAAATAGTCACAACTCAGCATTTCTCTGCTTTACATCCCCTCAAAGGAGGCAGATCTAAGATGTACTGAAACAAAATAGAATTACCTTTTGGGTCTTCTGGGCCAATGGTTATAAAAAGCCCATTTGGTGGAAAGTCCAGCTGTTGCCAAAACATTTTTTAAAAGCCTTCAGTTGTCACGAGTGCCTACTATGAGCTGGACGTTTTTCATCTATTATGTATGCTTTAAGTACTCTGAGGCAGGCAGCAGGAAGGTCACTGTAAGGATGAGAAAATCGAGGCTCAAGGAGATTAAGCTCCTTTTCCAAAGTCACAGGGCTAGTGGAGGCACAGGTAAAAGTCCCGAGTCTGCGCTCACTTACCTGATGCTTCTTCTGCCCCTGAAAAATGCACGCCATGTCCTTGGAAATGCTGCTTTAGCGGCTGCCAACAGGGTGTCTACTGGGAAGAATAATTCATTTTAGGTCGCTGTGCCTCATCCTTTTAGGGAACTGTGGAAATGGTCCCTAGGAGCTCAACTTGATCCATTTAGCCGGGAACCTCCTGCAGGGCTGAGCAGATGAAGTGAGCAGGGAATCTGGGCTTCTGTCAACCTTCGTTTGATGGTGACAGTCTGGGAAAGCTAATGCCGAGGGAAGCATCATTTTCAGGACCAGAAATGTGCACCCGGCTTGCCCTGCCGAAGTCTGGGAGTTCTCCCATTATACATGCATCCAACTGGATGTTCATCCACTGGGCTAGGTTCTAGGAATATGAAGATGAATAAGACACGAACTTCGTACCCTCCAGGAGTTCCCAGCATAGGAGAGAAAACAGATGAGTAAAAAGGTCATCTTAGTACAGGCAGAGAAGCAGTGGTGAAAGATACTCCCAGGGGACAAATAAAAATTCTAGAAAATCAGAAGCTTTGAACCAGCCCCCTAATAGCTCTGGTTCTGGTCCATTACTCCAAATGGCCCAACAAAAAAGCAGGATGTGTTGAATTCCCTCTCCCATCTTCATTTTGAGAACAGCATTGTGTTCCTGGATCAGTTTATTTCTACCCACTGCATGAGCTCTTCATCGCAAACCATACAGTCCCCTAAGCATGTGTACAAGTGGTTTGGGGACCGTCTAATCCTAAGAGGCTCCCATGCACAGACTTTTCCACTGTGATACTGCATGTTGTTCTGGTTTGAGGGACTCATTAAATGACACCTCTCTTTCCCAGCCTGAGTTCAGCAGATGGAGAGCAAAATAGCACCTCTATGCATTAGGTTGGAGGATGTAATAGTTAGCTTTTTGCTTCATAACAAACAAGCCCCCAAAACTCAGTGGCTTATGACCAAAGACAAAAAAAAAAACCATTTACTTTTCTACCTCATGGATCTGTGTACTAGAGCAGCTCTGCTTCAGGCTGCGGGATGGGCTTATCTCTGCTCTGTGTGTCTCTGATGCTGGGACCAGGACATGCTCTTCTCATGGCAGGTGGCATAAATGCCAGGGACCAGCAGACACATGTGATGCCTCTTAAAGTCTCAGCATGGAAATGGCACTTTTACCCATATTCCACTGGCTAAAGCAAATCCCATGGCCGAGGTCAGCATCAGAGCAGCAGGTTCACCCACAATGAACCATTCCAAGAACAGGAAAGAAATCATACTTGCTGTGTGTAATGTGGCTTGGGTGCATGGAAACAAAGGAGATGTTGAGCCCTTTATCAGAAAGTCCCACCCATTCTCATTGGCACAGCTAGACCACCACCAGCATCCCTGCATGGGGCCTGCCCCTGTAAACCTAGGGAAGGGCAGCCCAAAACATATACTTCCTGTGGGAACCTGGGTCGCTCCCTGAGGAGAAGGAGGAAGGAAGGAGGGGCTGAGCTGGGCACGCCCACTTCCCCTCCCCCTAATCAGAATTCATGGTATGCGTGAAGGTTGGCAGGAGGCCATGAGTGCTACCCTAATTGATGTCCCTCAAAGTGGAAACAGAGCAGAAACAAGGTTCCCTCCTTGTACATACGTGTGCACATGATACATCTTGGCACTTGACCTTCCACAGCCCACCAATGTAGGCGTACACCCTCCTTGCAAGGATGGTACCCCATAAACGGCCATTTGTTTTGAGGGTTGTGTTCATTTAATTCACTTGACGCCCATCAATTGAAAAATCTGTTATGTTCCAGCAGCGTCAGGGATGTTTAAGATCGTAGGTCTCAGACACCCTGGCCTTAGGATTGATTCCCCATCTCTTCTCATATCAAATATATTAAAATACATCCACCCTATGTAAAATTTTTCTTTTGCCTTAGAAGTTTTGAAAGGCTTTTAAGGCCTTGGTTTTACTTTTTAAATTATTGGGTGCAAGTCATTCTTTATGATCATCTATGATTTCTCAGCAACCATTGAGGGGTTCTTGCAAAGAGAAAAAACTACACACTTTTCCATTTATAATGACATTTTATGAACATTAAATGGAACAATTAATGAAACTGACTTATTGTCATGGTTAACAGACAAACATTAACTGTGTTTTGCACTTTTCCCCCCAAATTTGGAGCTATTGTTGTTTTCAGGTCTCAAGCATTTTTTTTTCCAGCTCTTGAAAATTTAGCTGTCTCTAGGCACCCTCAAGGATGAGATAGCTCTGAGCACCGTGCAGGAAGCTGCAGGAAAAAGGACAGGGAAGGTGGGAGTCCTGCCTTCAGGAAACTCTCAGTTTAGAAGGTGAAACAGAGATGGAACAATGTAAGTTACAATGGCATGTGAGAAATGGGATCCTAGGCCTGTGTCTAGGGTGTAGAGGGCACAAGAGAAGGAAGGAGGCAGCCAGGGCACAGACTTCTTGGAGGCAAGGAAGCTTGGCTGTGACCTGAAGAGTACGTGGATCCCCCCAAAATGGCGAGAGGGTAAGCAGGGCTGGGGGAGAGCAGAAGGGAGTTTGGGAAAGGAATTCCAGTTCTAGGAAAGGAGGTGAGGATACATGAAAAACCATGAAAGAGCGTGTTGGGAAGGCTTGGGGTAATTTATTGCGGCTGGAACACAGAATGGGAGGAGGCACGTGACAAGCACGTGGCCATGGGCGCCGTCTTTGTAACCGAGTCCTGGCCAGGCCTCATCAATCTGCTGACCTGGCACTGTGATGTGAAGGTGTAACTTCTGAGGTCTGGAATTTTCTTCTGTTGAAGTACTCCCGCACCATTTATGCTGGTTTTCTTTTTGGTAAAACTTTTTATTAATAGGTTAATATTCTGCCATTGCTTTTCTTTTACATTTTATTTATTTTAAAAAAATCCCTTGGGCTTCCCTGGTGGCGCAGTGGTTGAGAGTCCGCCTGCCGATGCAGGGCACACAGGTTCGTGCCCCGGTCCGGGAGGATCCCGCATGCCATGGAGCGGCTGGGCCCGTGAGCCATGGCCGCTGAGCCTGCGCGTCCGGAGCCTGTGCTCCGCAACGGGAGAGGCCACTACAGTGAGAGGACCGCGTTCCGCAAAAAAAAAAAACCCTTAGTATAAGACACACAAGGCCAGATGGAGGGCTTGCTTTTATTTTTATTATTTATTTACTTATTTTTAAATTTTATTTATTTTTGTTTGCGTTGGGTCTTCGTTGCTGTAGGCAGGCTTTCTCTAGTTGTGGTGAGCGGGGGCTACTCTTTGCTGCAGTGCGGTGGCTTCTCTCATTGTGGGGCATGGGCTCTGGGCACGCGGGCTTCAGTAGTTGCGGCCTGTGGGCTCAGTAGTTGTGGCTCTTGGGCTCTAGAGCACAGGCTCAGTAGTTGTGGCGCACGGGCTTAGTTGCTCCACGGAGTGTGGGATCTTCCCAGACCAGGGCTCGAACCCGTGTCCCCTGCATTGGCAGGCGGATTCTTAACCACTGCGCCATGAGGCAAGTCCGAGGGCTTGTTTTTAACTCTTTCCTTCATGTCTAGGTAAACTCACTGGGGGCCTGGTTGCTTGCCCAGGCAGCCCAGTCGTTTAGATCTTTTCTCTCTTTCCTCTATAGCTATTAATTTCTTAACATTTTCATTCCATTGTCTTTTTCCTTTTCAGTTGGAAGTATGACCTAGAAATCTGTATTCGTTTCTTAGGGCTGCTGTAACAAATTACCATGTACTAAGTGGCTTAAAACAACAGAGATTTATTGTCTCACAATTCAGGAAGGCAGAAGTCAAAATCAAGGTGTCCACAGGGCCATGCTCCCCCTGAAGGCTCTGGGGAGGAATTCTTCTTTGCCTTTTTCTAGCTTCTGGTGGCTCCTGCCAATGTTTGGTATTCCTTGGTTTGTAGCTGCATCACTAGAATTTCTGCCCCCGTGGTCACATTGAGACAGACTGGGACCTGGGACCCTTTGCTGCAGTGCTGCAGTGGTTGCACCTGGACACACCTCTCCTTGAGCGACAAAATACAAAGAAACTGTATAGGACTAAAAATAACTGTGCGCACATGCGCAGTTGGGACAAATTCTGGATAAAAGATACAAAGAGACTGAAAAACCCACCTGCCACTTTTGAAGAGCCCCGAGCAGAAGCAGGGGGCCGGCAGCAAAAAGCTGTGCGTGCCCCCTGCACCCAGCGCCACCTAAGGGGTGGGCGAACCACGGAAGCCGCCCCTCTGGCCCGACCCCTGGGCACACCCCTACCCTCACCCCATATAAGGAACAAGCTCGCCCAGCCCCCGCTTAGGGAGCGAGCAAACAAGAGAACCTGTTGTTTGTTCTCGCTCCCCCCGCTGCAGCAGGGGCCCCAGTAAAGCCTTGCCTGAATTTCTTGTCCGGCCTCTGATCAATTTCTATTGGTTTAGGAGGCCAGAAAACCACTGGTCGGTCACAACATGGCCTTCTTCCTCTGTGTGAATCTCTGTGAACCCTTTTGCCTCTTCCCCAGTCTTTGGATTTAGGCTCTGTTCTAATCTGGTATAACTTCATCTTAACTAATTACTTCTGCAAAGATATAATTTCCAAATAAATTCACTCCCGAGGTTCTGAGTAGACATGAATTTTGAGCTCATACTCAACCCACTACAACTTCCTTCATTTGATTTTCGGCTTGGTCAATTCCGTCTTTAGCGCCGCAGATGTAGATTTCACCTTTGCAATCGCATCCTGGTTTTCTTGCAGGCTTTCATTGTTTCAGCCCATCTCTTCATGTCAGCCTGCTGCCCTAGGGTCTCAGACTCATCTGAGGCTCCTTGACCCTCTTCTAGAGAGGCCATGTCTTCTTCTGAGACCCCCTGAAAATGATTCCTAACAGTTTCCTTCTGCTTAATGGAGAAAATAATTTTCAGAGCAATTCTCTCCTGAGATTCCTTGCAGTGTGACATTTCTCTGTGGCTGTGTATTTTTAATGGGTCCGGGGTGGCTCTTCCCCTCTATTGACCCATTCTTTATAGAGACAGATTCCGTCTACCCAGACCCTACACGTGTCCGCAGTGGGCAGTGTGGATTGCCTTTGGTAGAATGCCTAGAGAGCTAGAGCTACAGGAAGCGGGAAGGTACCTAACTCCTCTCCCCATCTCTGATATCCAGCCAGCATCCACTGGTTCAGCTCTGCCGAGTTGGTTGAGACCTTCTCCTGTCCTCTCAGGTCTACAGGGAGGAACATTTGCGCTTCGAATAGTGGCTCCCATTCAAACCAGCCTGATCAGAATCACTTATGGATCTTTTCAGTTACAGATGCCTGGGTCCCATCCGTAAAGAGTCTGAGTGAGTAAGTCTGGGGAGGGGCTGGGCAATCTGGGTTTGTAACAGTTCCCCAAGGGATGCTAAGACACAGCAAGAATTAGGAACCATGTTAGCACAACGATTTGTTCAAGTTTGTTTCCCCCATGGGGTTGTGTGCTCCAGAATAATGATCCATATCCTTACCCAGCATGTTACTCTATACCAGGCACTGTCTAAGCACTTCATGTATATTTACTCCTCACACCAACCCTATGAGGTAAGTACTATAATTATGCCCATTTTACAGATGGGGAAATTGAGGCACAGAGAGGTCCCGTAGGTAATAAGAAGTCGAGCCAGGATCTGAACGTCTAGTCTTAAATAATACTCGGCTTCTCCCTCCATGACTGCAGAGCCTGTGTTTGACTGGCTCACCCCGGAAATCTCAGTCCCCACGTAGCATACAGCAGGTACTCCATAAGTGATTGCTATATGAATGACGTTCCCCTCTGCCAGACTGCTTTGCCCTGTGACAGTCTTATGGGACTGAGGCTGGCGGCCAGAGCATCTTGACATCAACATGCTGCTGCTGGGAGCACGGCTGGGGGGAATCCAAAGGGAAGTCTTGACTGGAAGCAGGTGGAGGTGAGCCAGTGGTTATATTCCAGGAGGACGCTGAAAGACACACACTTACAGAACCCAGAGAAACAGGGGCAACGGGCAGTGGGTTGACAGAGATGGCATGTGAGCTGACTGGCCAAAGAGTGGAAGCCAGGACAGCTCATTAGTGGAAGCCATGTGCTTCCCTGGGCAATGTGTGTGGCCAGTTGCTTAACCTCAACGGCGGGGTCTGAACAGGAGGAGCCGCGTCACCTTGGGCAAGTGTCTTAGACTTTCCAAGCTACAGTTTCCCTTACCTGAAAATGAGATTAATGATATCCGCTGCTTCCCATCTTATCTCGTTGCCAAGCACTTAGATTGCTTCTTTATGAGCAATGGTGACAAATTTTAAGGTTCACAGCAGTCAGCCTGGGCATTCCTCATGGGGGAGAGGTGCCTTAGTAGAGCAGGGCCCCGGATAAGCCCACTGTGGTGCAGAAAGACGCTGGGTTTCCAGGGCTGC
>NW_020172178.1:2165951-2201817 GCF_003031525.2 Neophocaena asiaeorientalis asiaeorientalis
ATTGACTGTGGGTCAGGAAGTGAGTGGGAGGAAGAGGAAGCGAGGAAAGGGGGTGGGGCCAGCGAAGGGCCTACAGTCAACAGTTGGAGTGGTTTCTATGTGTCCTCCTGCTTGCTTTTCATTATTTTTCAAACTGTAGTTACAGTTACAATGACCATTTGTTTCTTTAAATGACCTTCAATGCAGACCAAGAGCCCTGGCCTGCAAAGCCCCCAGTTATTTAAAGATAGAAAGATGTGGTTTAGGCATTGCTAGGTTCTGTGACTTGGGAAGATATCTTGGTACCAAAGGTGACTTTTCTTTCCCTCCTCCTGAAGTGATGGGCTCATTTGCCTCCCCACCTCCCGCTGCGAGAGTATAGATCAATCTAAATAACTTCACCAGTGGAGTGTCTGCAATATTTCACTTTCCAGGTGGTTCCAAAAATGTCAGCCTCATTACTGGTGCTATTTTTTATCATTGCCCCATATTTCCATTTCCTCGGTGGGGATAGGCATCTCTTCCCAGTGACGCACGGGCTTATAGAGTCCTGGGGAGGGTGGCATGTTTGTGCAGCTCATCCCATCTTTCCTGCCTGTCCTACACTTGAACTTTCTTCCCCAAAGCCCAAGCCCTGTGTATTCTTGAAGACAAAATGCAGTCATCCCTCCGACAGGAAGTGAATGTCCCCTCTTCGAGGCTTCCCCGTGTTTTGCTGGAACCTTTTGGTGGGTGGGGAGCTCTCCCCCCTGCTGTGGTGCTGATCCTTCTTCAAGGTCAGAAGGACAAGGCCATCCTCCTCTTTTTCTTTTTTATTATTTTCTTTATTTATTTTTTGGCTGCGTTGGGTCTTCGTTGCTGCGTGCAGGCTTTCCCTAGTTGTGGCAAGAAGGGCTACTCTTTGTTGTGGTGCGTGGGCTTCTCATTGTGGTGGCTTCTCTTGTTGTGGAGCATGGGTTCTAGGTGCACAGGCTTCAGTAGTTGTGGCTCGCGGGCTCAGTAGTTGTGGCTCACGGACTGTAGAGCACAGGCTCAGTAGTTGTGGCACACGGGCTTAGTTGCTCCGCGGCATGTAGGATCTTCCTGGACCAGGGCTCGAACCCGTGTCCCCTGCATTGGCAGGCGATTCTTAACCACTGCACCACCAGGGAAGCCCTATCCTCCTCTTGAAGAAGAACATAGCAGAGTAGAAAAAGCAGATAGTTCAGGGAAATGGGTGCATCCTTTGGAATAGGGTTTGAACCCTAGCCGGTGACTTAACAGGTAGGATGGATAAGTGATCAAGCCTGTCTGAGGGGGGTTTCTCCTCTGTAAGCCAAGTATCATAATCCCAGTGTCAGAGGTTGTGGGCGGGAGGCAGTGAGATACTCTCTATCAGGTGTCTGACACAGTGGCAGGAAGAGTGGGGACAACCAGGATTTATTGGTTTCTCTATTTTCCTCCTGTTGGGCAGGCTGATGGCACCCATGGAAATGGCTGTGGATGGAGGGGAGGAAGGAAAGGAAAGAAATACGGCAGGGAGTGGGAAGGAAGGGACCGAATGGGGAGGAAGGAAGGGAAGGAAGGGAGGGATGAAGCAGAAAGGTGCATGATGGAAGGTAGGACCATCAGACGTCCAGGCGGTTTCTGTGGTTGGACCACAGAGACCAGGGCCTTAACTAGGCTAAAACTTAGGCCAGGGCTGGCCTGCAGGGCTCAGCAGGGCTCAGCCCAGCCAGCAGCTCAGGTGAGGCTGTAGGTGATGGGAACATGGCTGGTACAGCCCGAGCAGAACTGGGCTATCATTCAGTAGGCAGGAGTCTGGTTCTGAGCTGTTCTGGCCTGAGCTTAGACATCCACGCAGTTCTGGAGAGAGGCCAGAGGTTGGCCTCCTCCTGGTGGCTTTGAGGGAAGAGCCTTTGCGGTCAGGAAGCCACAGGTGAGCTGGCATCACCTCAGAGCAAAGCCCGCTTAGACTTAAAGGGCCAGATCTGTTACACCAGGACTGGTTCCCCCAGAGATTGGGGCTGTGCTCTTTAGGGCCCAAAAGTCCATTCGCCCCATCTATGCATTGAGCCTTTATTGAGGGCCTGCTGTCTGCTGTGCTAGATGCTGATGATGTAGCGGTGAACAACACACTGTCCCAGACTTGAAGGAGTACCTAGGTTAGTAAGGGGTCACAATACCATAAGTTTCCAGTTCAGAGTGGTTAAGTGCTGTGCTGGAGATGGTAGGGGCTGTGGACGGTCAGGGTGTGTATCAGGGGACACAGAGTGTGCCCCAATCTTGCCTTGGAGGTCAAGGATGTCTTCAAGGTAGAGGTTACATCTGAGCTGAATCTTTTGCTTGGTCGAAAAGGATGGAAGACTGTTCCATTTAGAAGATGCAGCAGAGCTGCCTTTGGGGGCAGGAAAGAGCATGGGGCCTGCAGCTGCTGTGTGCTTTTATTATGCCAATAGGGGAGGCTGCTAGTGACGGATGCACGGATGCCGGGTGAGGGCCTTGACGATTTATGGTGAAGGCATGGATGGGTCAGTGATAGAAGAAGTTTGACCAGGAGAGTGCCTTGGTCTGGTTTACGTTCTAGAAGCATGGTGCTGGGAAGATAAGAGTGGTCAGGACCAGAGGGCAGGTGTGGGAGCATGCACCAGGGTTCTAAGAGTAGAGGCGCAAAGGGGGACGCGGAGAGGGGAGATTAGGGAGGCGGAGTTGGCCTTGGTGACACCCAGATGTGAGTGTAAGGAAGAGTGAGACGAGCACAAGGGGACACAGAGGCTGCAGGACTGTCACCGAGGCTGCAGGGGAGACTCTGGAGACAGACCCCAGCCGGGAGGATATTGGGAAAGTCGGGTCAAGGCATGCCGCTGGTCAGAAGTAGAAGGGAGGTGCCTTCCCTTCTGTGGAGTAAAGGGCCACACCACCAAGATATCTGGGAGAAATCTCCCACCCTTTGAGTTGGAACCGTGTCCCACAAAAGAAATGGAGGCAAATGACACATACTTGATTTCCTGAGGTGGTCTGCATCCAGGCCACGGGCACAGGACCCAGGCTTCTGCCCTTTGGGTTAGAAGCACGTGAAGAAGCAGGAGCATCTGGTGGGGGAGGCCGCCGCTGAAGCCCCTTTGGATTTCGGGTCAGCAGTTGCCGGGTCCAGGGTCCAGCCCTGGGGGTGGTGTCTGTGCCCGACGGTGGTGGCAGCTGTGTCTGCAGTCAACTAGGTCTGCCGGGCAGTTTGGGGTCAGTCTCGGTTGTGTAGCCAACAAGCCCTGTTCTCTAGCCTTCCTCAAGAATGCAACTTCCCAATGTCTTTCTTAAATTAAAAAAAAAAAACCATGGTAAACTACGAATACCATAAATGTACCATTTAACTGTTTCCACATGTACAGTTCAGTGGCATTTCACACGTTCACATTGCTGGGCTACCATCACCATCTACCTCCAGAGCTTTTTCACCTTTTCAAACAGAAGCTCTGTAACCATTAAATATCAACTTTCCATTCCCCCCACCCCGCCCCGCCCCGCCACTGGCAGTCACAGTTCTACTTTCTGTCCCTATGAACAGT
The DNA here is from genome assembly GCF_003031525.2 of Neophocaena asiaeorientalis asiaeorientalis. Taxonomy (NCBI): domain Eukaryota; kingdom Metazoa; phylum Chordata; class Mammalia; order Artiodactyla; family Phocoenidae; genus Neophocaena; species Neophocaena asiaeorientalis. The sequence goes on from NW_020172178.1 coordinate 2,169,473, forward strand.
ATTTGTCTTTTTGTGACTGTCTTATTTCACTTAGCATAATTATCCTCAAGGTTCATCCATGTTGTAGCGTATGTCAGAATGTCCTTCTTTTATCAGGTTGAATAATATTGCATTTTATATATATATATATATATCTATCTCACATTTTGTTTAAACATTCATTCATTCTTAAATTTTAAAATAAACTGTTAATTTCAGAATAATTTTAGATTTACAGGAAAGTTGCAAAGACAGTACAGAGTCTGTATACTTCACCCAGGTTCCCTTGCTGTTAACATCTTACATTAACGTAGTACATTTGTCAGAACTAAGAACCAACATCAGTACGTTACTGTTAACTGTACTTCAGACCTTATTTGGACTTTATCAGTTTATACGCTAAGGTTCAACAGGGTTTGGTTAGCTGTGTGGAATGAGAAAAAGCCGGGGCTTTGGGCTCGGGTGGCTGAGTGGGTGGTGGGCCTTGTGCTGAGATGGGGAGGAGGTTTGGTGGGGAAAGGGATGGAAGGTCACCAGTGTCTTTGCAGAGATGTGATTCTTCCTGGGTCTTTACACAGGTCTGAGCTTGGCTGGGGGCAGGTGCGGGGTAGGTCTTGGGAATTATTCTAGGAACCCAAAGCATCAATTCACCTGAGTCCTCCTCTTTCAGGAACTGTCCAGGGTAGAGAAGAAACTCACGGCCTGAGTCAGGTCTTGCCCGTGGGACTATACTTCCAGGATCCACGCAGTAGTTTGGACAGTGGACCCCACTTTCATCCCCCAGTTTCCCACTTGCAAGATTAAGTAGCACCTACCTCCCGTTAATTCCCATGGAAACACATCTATGGCCTCTCCTCATCAGCGTTCCACCTTAAAGCTGCCAAAGCCTGCCCAGAGGAAGAGTAGAAAATTCTTCGGTCACTTCCCTGCTTGTCCTTCTCTCTTTAAGGAAAACCTTCTCTTCGGGGGCTGCAAGCACTGACTTGGGAATGAAGATTCCCTGGTCCAATCCTGGCTTTATTTAACTCTCAGGATGACTTGGGTGAGGCCCTTCCCCTCTCCAAGCCTCAGTTTCCCCTTCGGTAAAATAAGAGGGCTGCTGTAGAGCAGTGATCCTCAACCTCTACCCCACCGAGATGCTCTTTGTTTTCTGCCCTCAGAGGCCACATTTTTTAAAAAATTAACTTTTATTGGAGTATAGTTGCTTTACAAGAGGGCACATTTCGGAAAGATGTTGTCTGTCAGATGGAGCTGATTTAATAACATTAGGTCTTTCAGGTTTTATTAAAGACATTTATAACTTCCAACCAGAGCTTCTGGTCACAGTAAAAGCAAACTGGGTTGATGTCATTTCATGCAAGAGCTAGTGCAGCCTCATTTGGCTGGGAGTACTGTGTTCCCTTTGGAATTTAAAAGCATTAAAAATCACTCTCAGCTCTCCGTGACCACCCCTGGGAACTCAGGTTCAGTACCACTTGTTGTGTGGCAAGACCAAGGTATCTGGCCCTTAGAACCAGCTCTGTAATTCCATGAACTAGAAAGACGGTAGAATTTGGAGTCAGTGACTGGAGTTTTTAAAAATTTCTAGCCTACTGCTTAATCTGGTGTGATCTTGGATAGTGTGACAAAAGCTCACACATTCTTTGATACTCCTTCCTTTAAAAGGTGGAGCTCAATCTCCCTCCCCTTAAGTGTGGGCTGGACTTAGTGGTTCTACAAATAGAAAGTGGTAGAAATGCTGGTGTTATACTTCTGACACCAGATCCTGAAAGGCATTCCAACTTCCTCCTTGCTCTCTCTCTTGGATCACTTGCTGTTCTACAAATAGAATGTGGTAGAAATGCTGGTGTTACACTTCGGACACCAGATCCTGAAAGGCATTCCAACTTCCTCCTTGCTCTCTCTCTTTGATCACTTGCTCTGGAGGAAGACAGTTGCCATGCTGTAAGGATGCTCAAGCGGTTTATGAAAGAAGTCCTCGTGCTGGGGAACTGAGGTCTCCTGTCAACAAACATATGAGTGAACCATTCCGGAAGCTGTATTAGTTTTCTATGGCTACTGTAAAAAATTACAACGAACCTAGCAGCTTAAAGCAACACACATTTATCTTACAGTTCTGTAGGTTACAAGTCTGGCATGGGTCTCACTGGGCTAAAATCAAGGTGTCATCAGGGCTGTGTTCTCTCTGGAGTCTTTAAGGGAAAATCTATCTCCTTGCCTTTTCAAGCTTCTGTAGCCATCCCATGTTCCTTGCCTTGTGGCCGCCTTTTCTCCATCTTTAAAACCAACAATGTTGCAACTTTCTGAGGCTGCTCAGTTGTCATATCTTTTCCTCTGACCTTCCTCTCCCATTGCCCTCTTCTACTTTTTTTTTTTTTTACATCTTTATTGGAGTATAATTGCTTTATAAACCTTGTTGCCATGGTGAATGGGATTGTTTGCTTAATTTCTCTTTCTGCTCTTTCATTGTTACTGTATAGGAGTGCAAGAGATTTCTGTGCATTAATTTTGTATCCTGCAACCTTACCAAATTCATTGATTAGCTCTAGTAGTTTTCTGGTAGCATCTTTAGGATTCTCTATGTGTAGTATTGTGTCATCTGCAAACAGTGACAGTTTTACTTCTTTTCTGATTTGGGTTCCTTTTATTTCTTTTTCTTCTCTGATTGCTGTGGCTAAAACTTTCAAACTATGTTGAATAATAGTGGTGAGATTGGGCAACCTTGTCTTTTTCCTGATCTTGGTGGTAATGGTTTCAGTTTTTCACCATTATGAATGATGTTGGCGTGGGTTTGTCATATATGGCCTTTATTATGTTGAGGTAAGTTCCCTCTATGCTTACTTTCTGGAGGGTTTTTATCGTAAATGGGTGTTGAATTTTGTTGAAAGCTTTTTCTGCATCAGTTGAGATTATCATATGGTTTTTATCTTTCAGTTTGTTAATATGGTGTATCACATTGATTGATTTGCGAATATTGAAGAATCCTTGCATTCCTAGGATAAACCCCACTTGATCATGGTGTATGACCCTTTTAATGTGCTGTTGGCTTCTGTTTGCTAGCATTTTGTTGAGGATTTTTGTATCTATGTTCATCAGTGATATTGGCCTGTAATTTCCTTTTTTTTGTGACATCTTTGTCTGGTTTTGGTATCAGGGTGATGGTGGCCTCATAGAATGAGTTTGGGAGTGTTCCTCCCTCTGCTATATTTTGGAAGAGTTTGAGAAGGATAGGTGTTAGCTCTTCTGTAAATGTTTGATAGAAGTCGCCTGTGAAGCCATCTGATCCTGGGCTTTTGTTTGTTGGAAGATTTTTAATCACAGTTTCAATTTCAGTGCTTGTGATTGGTGTGTTTATATTTTCTATTTCTTCCTGGTTCAGTCTAGGAAGGTTGTGCTTTTCTAAGAATTTGTCCATTTCTTTCAGGTTCCCCATTTTATTGGCATAGAGTTGCTTGTAATAATCTCTCATGAATCTTTTTATTTCTGCAGTGTCAGTTGTTACTTCTCCTTTTTCATTTCTAATTCTGTTGATTTGAGTCTTTTCCCTTTTTTTCTTAATGAGTATGGCTAATGGCTTATCAATTTTGTTTATCTTCTCAAAGAACCAGCTTTTAGTTTTATTGATCTTTGTTATCATTTCCTTCATTTATTTCTGATCTGATATTTATGATTCCTTTCCTTTTGCTAACTTTGGGGTTTTTTTGTCCTTCTTTCTCTAATTGCTTTAGGTGTGAAGTTAGGTTGTTTTTCTGAGATATTTCTTGTTTCTCAAGGTAGGATTTTATTGCTATAAACTTCCCTCCTAGAACTGCTTTTGCTGCATCCCATAGGTTTTGGGTCGTCATGTTTTCTTTGGCATTTGTTTCTAGGTATTTTTTGATTTCCTCTTTGATTTCTTCAGTGATCCCTTGGTTATTAAGTAGTGTATTGTTTAGCCTCCGTGTATTTGTATTTTTTACATTTTTTTTCCTGTAATTGATATCTAGTCTCAGTGTTGTGGTTGGAAAAGATACCCGGTACGATTTCAATTTTCTTAAATTTACCAAGGCTTGCTTTGTGGCCTAAGATATGATCTATCCTGGAGGATGTTCCATGAGCACTTGAGAAGAAAGTGTATTCTGTTGTTTTTGGATGGAATGTCCAAAAATATCAATTAAGTCCATCTTATTTAATGTGTCATTTAAAGCTTGTGTTTCCTTATTTATTCTCATTTTGGATGATCTGTCTATTGGTGAAAGTGGGGTGTTAAAGTCCCTAACTGTGATTGTGTTACTGTCGATTTCCTCTTTTATGGCTGTTAGCATTTGCCTTATGTATTGAGGTGCTCCTATGATGGGTTCATAAATATTTACAATTGTTATATCTTCTTCTTGGACTGATCTCTTGATCATTTTGTAGTGTCCTTCTTTGTCTCTTGTAATAGTCTTTATTTTAAAGTCTATTTTATCTGATATGAGTATTGCTACTCCAGCTTTCTTTTGATTTGCATTTGCATGGAATATCTTTTTCCATCCCCTCACTTTCAGTCTGTATGTGTCCCTAGGTCTGAAGTGGGTCTCTTGTAGACAGCATATATACGCGTCTTGTTTTTGTATCCATTCGGCCAGTCTGTGTCTTTTCGTTGGAGCATTTAACCCATTCACGTTTAAGGGAATTTTCAATATGTATATTCCTATGACCATTTTCTTAATTGTTTTGGGTTTGTTATTGTAGGTCTTTTCTTTTTCTTGTGTTTCCTGCCTAGAGAAGTTCCTTTAGCATTTGTTGTAGAGCTGGTTTGGTGGTGCTGAATTCTCTTAGGTTTTGCTTGTCTGTAAAGGTTTTAATTTCTCTGTCGAATCTAAGTGAGATCCTTGCTGGGTAGAGTAATCTTGGTTGTAGGTTTTTCTCTTTCATCACTTTAAATATGTCATGCCACTCTCTTCTGGCTTGCAGAGTTTCTGCTGAGAGATCAGCTGTTAACCTTATGGGGATTCCCTTGTGTGTTATTTGTTGCTTTTCCCTTACTGCTTTTAATATTTTTTCTTTGTACTTAATTTTTGATAGTTCGATTAATATGTGTCTTGGTGTGTTTCTCCTTGGATTTATCTTGTATGGACTCTCTGCGCTTCCTGGACTTGATTGACTATGTCCTTTCCCATAGGGAAGTTTTCAACTATAATTTCTTCAAATATTTTCTCAGTCCCTTTCTTTTTCTCTTCTTCTGGGACCCCTATAATTTGAATGTTGGTGCATTTAATGTTGTCCCAGAGGTCTCTGAGACTGTCCTCAATTCTTTTCATTCTTTTTTTTTTTCTGCTCTGCAGTAGTTATTTCCACTATTTTAACTTCCAGGTCACTTATCTGTTCTTCAGCCTCAGTTACTCTGCTATTAATTCCTTCTAGAGAGTTTTAAATTTCATTTATTGTGTTGTTCATCATTGTTTGTTTGCTCTTTGGTTCTTCTATGTCCTTGTTAAACGTTTCTTGTATTTTCTCCATTCTATTTCCGAGATTTTGGATCATCTTTATTATCATTACTCTGAATTCTTTTTCAGGTAGACTGCCTATTTCCTCTTCATTTGTTTGGTCTGGTGGGTTTTTACTTTGCTCCTTCATCTGCTGCATATTTCTCTGTCTTCTCATTTTGCTTAACTTACTGCGTTTGGGGTCTCCTTTTTGCAGGCTGCAGGTTCGTAGTTCCCATTGTTTTTGGTGTCTTTCCCCAGTGGGTAAGGTAGGTTCAGTGGCTTGTGTAGGCTTCCTGGTGGAGGGGACTGGTGACTGTTGTGGTGGATGAGGCTGGATCTTGTCTTTCTGGTAGTCAGGGATGCATCCGGTGGTGTGTTTTGGGGTGTCTGTGAACTTATTATGATTTGGGGTAGCCTCTCTGCTAATGCGTGGGTTTGTGTTCCTGTCTTGCTAGTTGTTTGGCATGGGGTGTCCAGCACTGGAGCTTGCTGCTCATTGAATGGAACTGGGTTTTAGCGTTGAGATGAAGACCTCTGGGAGAGCTGTTGCTGATTGATAGTACGTGATCCTTGGGTAAAGTTATTTATTTTCCTTTGTGATTTATAAGAATTCCCCTTCTGTTTCCAGGGTTATTGTCATCAGCTCTTCAGTCAACACATCTCACAGTCCTGGAGACAAACACAGGAGCTGCAACAACTCTCTCCAGCTAAACATTTCCTCCGGGGTTGATCCTCTGTTTATTTGTGAAGCATGAAAAGGCCAGGCTCAGAGAACCGGCAGTTGGGTTTTTTGGTCTCTTTGTACCTTTTGTACAGAAGTTGCCCCTACTGCAGCATGCACACAGTTAGTTTTAGTTGCATACATAGTTTCTTTGTATTTTGTTGCTCCATGAGAGGTTTGTCCACGTGCAAGCACTGCAGCAAAAGGTCCCAGGTCCCAGCCTGTCTCATAACTGCTGTGAAGATAGATCATTACAATAGTGGATGAATGAGTGAGTGAGGGAGGGAATAATGAATCATGTTATGCATAACCTATACATCATGTCACCTTTGCCCTGTATTCTGTGCGTTAGAAGCAATTCACAGGACACATCACATTCAAGGGGAGGGGATGCTGCTAGGGTGGGAACATCTGGAGGTGGGGGTCATTTTAGAAGCTGCCTACCACACTGTCCAACCCATATTTCATACACTGTTATCCTAACAATTCCCCAATCCCTGTCATTCTGCCTTTGCACATGCTGTTCCCTCTGCCTGGAATTCCACTCCCTCTACCTTTGCTCACCTAAGGCCTCTGCTAAAATGTTCTTTCCTTTGGGCTCTGGCCAGCAGCACACAAATCTGTGTTGCTTTCTTCTATCATAATACTTATCCCCCTGCATTGGTATTTTTCTATTTATTTGTCAATCCCTCCACCTCCATCACCGCCAGAGACTCATGTAGAATCTACACAGGACCTGGACATTCAGGAAACACTTGCTGAATGAGTGAATGAATAAATGGATTTACGAGGCCACAGCTTGGAACTCAGGACCCCAGCTCCCAGTTCTGGACCCTGTCCTGCCCAGGGTCTGTCTGCTGGATCCTGTCTCCCGGGACCCCCTCTACTGTCTCTATAACTATTGCTGGCGCCGTGTCTGATTTCCCCTAACTTTGAAATAACTTTCCCCCTGCAGTTCTCAGATGTACTTTCCTGGAATCTTTCTGACTGTTCTGAGCCTCCCTCCTCCCCCTGCTTTGTAACTCTATGGCCCAGCCAAACACTGGAAGCTCATTATTAAACCAGGAGCTGCCTTATATTATCCCAGAGACTCCAGATGGAAAATATTAGCTTCTATCTTGACTGAGGACTGACATAGTAAAGGCTCCTTGAGCTGCTAGCTGTCAAGGAGAGGAATAAAAGATTTTCATCTGCATGAGTAATTGTTTCCTGTGTTATCCAGAGAGACTGTGGATTTACATCGCAGACGCTGTCACACTGGGCCAGGAGCAGCTGCTGTTGCAGACTCTAGACACGTACTTTCCCCCCTCCTTCCTCCTTCTCCTTCTTGGAGTTGGTCGGAAGAGAAATTGGGGAGGTGAGGGGGCAGCAGGGAGGAGAGAGGGGCTCTGAAATGTCCAGAATGGGAGGAGTAGAGCCAGGAAGGTTCTAGAACAGAGTTGAAGACCGGGCCCAGTGGAGGAGGCCAGGAAGGCTGGCCAAGCACATATTGGTCGGCTGCCCCTCCTCTCTCTCCAACACACCTCTCCTCAATCCACCAGCCTGTCCTATCACCTTGACCTCCAAAACGTGACCCGAACCCAGCCCCTCCTCCTTTCTAGCCCAGGCCATGCATCTCTTACCAGGACCACTGCAACCTCCTCCCAAGGGGTCTCTGGGTCCTGCTCTCAAACCCTACAGTCCATTCCCCACACAGCAGCCAGACTGACCTTCTTATTCACAGCCAACTCATGCTTCTCCTGTTTCTCATGGCCTATGGAATGAAATCTTGGCCTCTGGGGCCCTGTATGACCTGCCTCCCATCCCCACTTCCTAATCTCATCCGAGCTCACTCTTCCCTTCATCCCAGCCTTTCTGGTCCTCAAACACCTCAGGCTAGTCCTTCCCTTGGCATCTTCATACCATCTGCCTGCCTCCTGGGAAGATGCTCCCCCCGGTCACGGAGTTCTGCAGAGAGGGCTTCCTGGACCACGTGGTCTGACATAGAGCCCCCTCCCTCCACCATGCTCCATCCATTATGATGCTTTATTTTCCCCAGAACTCTTCACTATCCAGACTTATACCAGTTGTCTTTTCTTTATCATCTGCCCCCTGCACTAGAATGGACAGTGATTGGAACAGGAGAGACGCGTCTGTCTCATTCACTCCTGAACCTGCAGCACCTGGGGCCATGCCCAGCGCCAGGCAGGGGCCCCATAAATCTTTGTTGAATGAATTCATAGAAGCCAGGTGATAGAAGGCCGAGGGAGGGAGACCAGCAAAGAGGTAAGTTTGACACCTAAGCAGAAGGGTGACTACCGCTGTCTGAGAACAGCCAATACACAGGGATTCAATAATAATAATAACAATTGCTTCTGCTGTGTTCTGGGCTGTGTTTTAGGTTCTGAAACAGTACAAAGCACTTTTATGTATAGAGGTTGGTTAAAAATCAATGAGACAGGGAGAATCAGCAGAGGAAGCTGCTCCCGTGACCACCTGAAAGCAGATGGACTTATGCATAGTGATGGGGAACACAGGACCCAGAGCAAGAGGCGACAAGGGGAAAGACATGAAAAACGACAACAAAGAAAAAAATCCTGAACGTTCACATCTTAAAATGACTTCACGTACACATTCTCAGTAATCTCCTACACTTGCCATGTTTTATATGCCGTGAGCCATAATGTAAAATGTGCATCACAAAGCCTCCAGTCTACACGGAATATAGGGTACTGATTTATATATTTAAATTTTCTTTTATTTTATATTGAGTATAGTTGATTTACGATGTTGTGTTAGTTTCAAGTGTACAGCAAAGTGATTCAATTATACATATACACATATCTATTCTTTTCCAGATTCTTTTCCCATATAAGTTACTATATTGAATTGAGTAGGGCTCCCCTGTGCTATACAGTAGGTCCTTGTTGATTATCTATTTTTATAGATTATTATCTATATATAGTGTGTGTATGTGTTAATCCCAAACTCCTAATTTATCCCTCCCCTGACGTTTCCCCTTTGTTTTCTCTTTGTGAGTCTGTTTCTGTTTTGTAAATAAGTTCACATGTATCATTTTTTTAAAGATTCCACTTATAAGTGATATCATATGATTTATGATTTATATTTTTAAAAGTGATACAGACCCTCTATGCAGTGGAGAAATCTCTAACATTCCTGGACCTTGCGTGTCAGGAAACTTAAAGAGAGTGAACCCCCAAAAGAAAATCCGAGTGTCATAAAATGCAATCTGAGTGGCAACTTTTCACTTTAGTCCAAACAGCTCAGCTAACAAGCTTTGTAACCGAGAAGGTCCCACAGATATTTCAGAGCCGAGACGACATTTTTTGTTCTGGCCAAATGAAGGTCCAAGCGATGGCTTCCTAGTTTCTTTGTACTACAGTTAATTCTTCTCCTAAAGGAAAAGATATCTTTCTGATTTATTTCCCTTCTCAAAGCAGCATGGGTAGGGGAGATTCTAATAATTTTGTTTCCACACCACTACCGATCAAGAACAAGCCTGACCAGGGATGACAGCACACGTGTCCATATGTCATCTCTAATCCTCACAAACCGAGGAAATGAGGCTCCAAGAGGTCAAGTAGCGTGTTTGCCATCACAAAGCTCATACGTTTCAGAACGCACATCCAAGCCTGAGTGTCTTCTTCCAAAAGATGTGCTCCTTGTATCGTTCTTCACGACTTCTCTGCAGCAGGCACGAGGCCATCAGCAACAACAGTTTAGTTTTCCTGACATTTATCAGGCACCTGATATGTGCCAGGCCTACTGCAAACACCAAGAAGATGTAGTGCATAGTCTACCTTATCCATCCAGCATCAGGGAAGTTGCTATCAGGCAGTGGGGCCCAAGGCAAAGCCCTGGGTCAGAGGCAGTGTTCCAGTTTCTGCAAAGAATGAGAGAGAGAGAGAGAGAGTGTTTGTGTGTGTGTGTGTGTGTGTGTGTGTGTGTGTTGGGGGACTAGGATTGGGGGTGGAAGGTGCCCCCTGCAATGTCAATATTAAGGCACATCTTCTATGATGGAGGGACAGGGTGTGGGGCAGGGGCTCAGATCCTAGTTTCTGATACCAGTATGGCTAGCAGACAGCCTGGACATGCTGAATTCTCAGAGGCATTGGACTAGGCCTCCTTTACATATTCCCCTTCTCCAAATCAGGATAGAATTGGACTCAGAGCTGGTGCAGGGCTGAACTTTCAGGGGGATGAATGGCTGTAGGTGCTGGGAGAGGACTGACAATGGATCATGGACCCAGTGGGTCACAGCAGGTGGGCTTGGCTGTATGTTGCACATTTGTGTACATCTGAGGGTTTCTCGTTGCTTCCACTTTGCCCTCGTGCCTGCCCATCTCCTATAGGAGGTCCCTAGAGCACCATGAAAGTTGGAATGCTGCAGGAAATCTCCTATTTCCTGGAGGCTAGGGAATCCAGTTCGGGGAACGAAGATGGACAGTGATTAAGTGGCCACATTTTTTGCTCTGTTTGTTTGATGAAGTCTCAGTTAGCTAGTCCCCCGTGCCCCCATCAACAAAACACTCAGATTCTCTGCTGAGAAAGACGAATGGTGCAGCAGGGCGGGGGGTGGTGGGGAATGCACACCATTATCAGAAGTTTAGGGGGAAAACATTTAGGAGATGAACGGTAGTTAATTTCAATTCCGCCCACCGTTTTAAACCTTATGTCAAAAGGTGAGCATCACCAGCGTCAAGATGTGGAACCAAAGGGAAAGCCAAAGACTGTTAAAAAGCGGGAGGGTCAGCAGCATGAAACAATGCAGAGATGCCGGGACGGTGTCTGCCCATCGTCTGCCACCATTAGGAGGGTGGCCCATGGGACCTTCAAGACAGCACTTGCAGTAGAGGGTGCGGAGTTGAGGTGGGAAGGTGGTTGGCAGAAACAAGATGATAAGGTGCTCTGTAAGAGGCGTGAAGCTTGAGCAAGACAGTGCCTCTGGCTTCTTCTGGGAAATCTGGCTTCAAAGGGGAAGGTGGAGAGCTAGCACAGTACCCAAAGTAGTAGTCAACACCTAAAGCTCTTACTGTGCTAAGGACTCAGCCCACATGAGCTCATTTCAACCTTACAACTACACAAAGTAGGCTGTGTTCTCATTATCCCCATTTGCCCCGCCAGTTACTTGCTGCAGTTCGCATGGCTAGTAAAGAGCAGAGATGTGATTTGAACCCAGATAATCTGGCTCCAGGATGTGTTTTTAATCCTTCCACTCTGCTGACCTTCAACCTAGAAACATGGTGGTGAGGAAGCTTGTTTTAAAGGGTGGGAGGGAATGCATGACATTTGTATAAACACAAGGGAGGGAGAGATGGCTTAATCTCTTTTCCTCTTGAAAACCAGATATTGGCTGGCATCCCTGGGACCTGAGATCTCCAAGAACCTATGACCGTGGCCTTGCATATCTGGCACTCCATCCATTACCCTTGTGCATTTCATCCCCAGAACGTCTCCTAGACAAGTTGGAGTCTATAGGACCCGAGTTAATAAGATGATGCCCTTTGTTATGATGGAGAAACTTGGAGCTGGGCCCTAGATGGCCTACAAGGATTATAGGAGTGAGTAGTATTTGGCAGTGTAACTAGAGAGGTTGGCTAAGTTCCGTGGACATGTGTGCCCAGCTTGTGAATGCCAGCCTGGTTTCTATCAGCCAATGAATAGAGTTGCAGAGTGGAAGAAAGCTTGGACTCTGGAATCAGACACACTGGAGTTCAGATTCCAGCTCTTCTGCTCACCAGCTCCATGATCTTGACCAAGTGATAGTCGCTTTCTGAGCCTTGGCACCTCATCTCTAGAATGAGGAGAAGAGACCACACAGAACAGTTCCCATGGGAAGTTTATGACGCAGTAGCCTCCCTCCCCTCATCCCCCCAGGCTTTGATTGGAAGCTTGCTCCTTGCAAAGACCCAATTTCTTCATCATAAGAAGGCTGCCACTGATTAGGAACCAAGATGGCAGAGTAGAAGGACGTGCTCTCACTCCCTCTTGCAAGAACACCAGAATCACAACTAGCTGCTGGACAGTCATCGACAGGAAGACACTGGAACCCACCAAAAAAGATACCCCACATCCAAAGACAAAGGAGGAGCCATAATGAGATGATAGGATGGGTGCAACCACAGTAAAATCAAATCCCATAATTGCTTGGTGGGTGACTCAAAGACTGGGGAGCCCTTATACCACAGAAGTCCAACCACTGGAAGGAAGGTTCTGAGCCCCACGTCAGGTTCCCAACTGGGGGGTCCGGCAATGGGAGGAGGAATTCCTAGAGAATCAGACTTTGAAGCCTAGTGGGATTTGATTTCAGGACCTTGACAGGACTGGGGGAAACAGACTCCACTCGTGCAGGGCACACACAAAGTAGTGTGTGCATTGGGACCCAGGGGAAGGAGCAGTGACCCCAGGGGAGACTGAACCAGGCCGACCTGCTAGTGTTGGAGGGTCTCCTGCAGAGGCAGGCAATGGCTGTGGCTTACCGTGTGGACAAGGACACTGGCAGCAGAACTTCTGGGAAGTACTCCTTGGCGTGAGCCCTCCCAGAGTCCACCATTAGCCCCACCAAAGAGCCCAGCTAGGCTCCAGTGTTGGGTCGCCTCAGGCCAAACAATGAACAGGAGGGAACCCAGCCCCACGCATCAGCTGTCAAGCAGATCAAAGTTTTACTGAGCTCTGCCCACCAGAGCAACAGTCAGCTCTACCCACCACCAGTCCCTCCCATCAGGAAACTTGCACAAGCCTCTTAGATAGCCTCATCCACCAGAGGGCAGACAGCAGAAGCAAGAATACCTCCAATCCTGCAGCCTGTGGAACAAAAACCACATTCACAGAAAGATAGACAAGATGAAAAGGCAGAGGGCTATGTACCAGATGAAAGAACAAGATAAAACCCCAGAAAAACAACTAAATGAAGTGGAGATAGGCAACCTTCCAGAAAAAGAATTCAGAATAATGACAGTGAAGATGATCCAGGACCTCGGAAAAAGAATGGAGGCAAAGATCGAGAAGATGCAAAAAATGTTTAACAAAGACCTAGAAGAATGAGAGAAGAAACAAACAGAGATGAACAATACAATAACTGAAATGAAAACTACACTAGAAGGAATCAATAGCAGAATAACTGAGGCAGAAGAACGGATAAGTGACCTGGAAGACAGAATGGTGGAATTCACTGCTGCAGAACAGAATAAAGAAAAAAGAATGAAAAGAAATGAAGACAGCCTAAGAGACTTCTGGGACAACATTAAACTCAATAACATTCACATTATAGGGGTCCCAGAAGGAGAAGAGAGAGAGAAAGGACCCGAGAAAATATTTGAAGAGATTATAGTCAAAAACTTCCCTAACATGGGAAAGGAAATAGCCACCCAAGTCCAGGAAGCGCAGAGAGTCCCGTACAAGATAAACCCAAGGAGAAACACGCTGAGACACATAGTAATCAAACTGGAAAAAATCAAAGACAAAGAAAATTATTGAAAGCAGCAAGGGAAAAATGACAAATAACATAAACAAAAACAAACCCAAAACAATTAAGAAAATGGTCATAGGAACATACATATTGAAAATTCTCTTAAACGTGAATGGATTAAATGCTCCAACCAAAACACACAGGCTCGCTAGGTGGATACAAAAACAAGACGCATATGTATGCTGTCTACAAGAGACCCACGTCAGACCTAGGGACACATACAGACTGAAAGATATAACTGATTCACTTTGTTATAAAGCAGAAACTAGCTCACCATTGTAAAGCAATTATACTCTAATAAAGATGTTAAAAAAAAAGAGGGATAAATAAAATGCATGGAGAAGCTGACCATTGAATTTAGCATTTTTGAAATAAAGAGGTTTTCAAAAAAAAAAAAATCTTCCAACAAACAAAAGTCCAGGACCAGATGGCTTCACAGGTGAATTCCATGAAACATTTAGAGAAGAGCTAACACTCACCTTTCTCAAACTCTTCCAAAAATTGCAGAGGAAGGAACACTCCCAAACTCATTCTATGAGGCGACCATCACCTTGATACCAAAACCAGACAAGGATACTACAAAAAAAGAAAATTACAGACCAGTATCACTGATGAATATAGATGCAAAAATCCTCAACAAAATACTAGCGAACAGAATCCAACAACACATTAAAAGGATCATACTCCATGATTAAATGGGATTTATCCCAGTGATGCAAGGATTCTTCAATATACGTAAATCATTCAATGTGATAAACCATATTAACAAATTGAAGAATAAAAACTATATGATCATTTCCATAGATGCAGAAAAAGCTTTTGACAAAATTCAACACCCATTTATGACAAAAACTCTCCAGAAAGTGGGCATAGGGGGAACTTACCTCAACATAATAAAGGCCATATACGACAAACCCACAGCAAACATCATTCTCAGTGGTGAAAAACTGAAAGCATTTCCTCTAAGATCAGGAACAAGACAACAATGTCCACTCTCACCACTATTATTCAACATAGTTTTGGAAGTCTTAGCCACGGCAAGCAGAGAAGAAAAAGAAATACAAATTGGAAAAGAAGAAGTACAACTGTCAGTGTTGCAGATGACATGATGCTATACATAGAGAATCCTAAAGATGCCACCAGAAAACTACTAGAGCTAATCAATGAATTTGGTAAAGTTGCAGGATACAAAATTAATACACAGAAATCTCTTGCATTCCTATACACTAATGATGAAAAATCTGAAAGAGAAATTAAGGAAACACTCCCACTTACCATTGCAACAAGAAGAATAAAATACCTAGGAATAAACCTACCTAGAGAGACAAAAGACCTGTATGCAGAAAAGTATAAGACACTGATGAAAGAAATTAAAGATGATACCAAGAGATGGAGAGATACGCCATGTTCATGGATTGGAAGAATCAATATTGTGAAAATGAGTATACTACCCAAAGCAATCTACAGATTCAGTGCAATACCTATCAAATTACCACTGGCATTTTTTACAGAACTAGAACAAAAAAATCTTAAAATTTGTATGGAGACACAAATGATCCCGAATAGCCAAAGCAGTCTTGAGGGGAAAAAACGGAGCTGGAGGCGTCAGGCTCCCTGACTTCAGACTATACTACAAAGCAACAATAATCAAGACAGTATGGTACTGGCACAAAAACAGAAACATAGATCAATGGAAAAAGATAGAAAGCCAGAGATAAACCTATGCACCTGTGGTCAACTAATCTATGACAAAGGAGGCAAGGATATACAATGGAGAAAAGACAGTCTCTTCAATAAATGGTGCTGGGAAAACTGGACAGCTACATGTAAAAGAATGAAATTAGAACACTCAGTAAAACCATACACAAAAATAAACTCAAAATGGATTAGAGACCTAAATGTAAGACCAGACACTATAAAACTCTTAGAGGAAAACATAGGAAGAACACTCTTTGACATAAATCACAGCAAGATCTTTTTTGATCCACATCGTAGAGTAATGGAAACAAAAATAAACAAATGGGACCTAATGAAACTTCAAAGCTTTTGCACAGCAAAGGAAACCATAAACAAGACAAAAAGACAACCCTCAGAATGGGAGAAAATATTTGCCAATGAATCAACAGACAAAGGATTAATCTCCAAAGTATGTAAACAGCTCATGCAGCTGAATAGTAAAAAAACAAACAACCCAATCCAAAAATGGGCAGACAAGCTAAATAGACATTTCTCCAAACAAGACATACAGGTGGCCAGGAAGCACATGAAAAGCTGCTAAACGTCACTAATTATTAGATAAATGCAAATCAAAACTACAATGAGGTATCAGCTCACAGAAGTCAGAATGGGCATCATCAGAAAATTTACAAACCATAAATGCTGGAGAGGGTGTGGAGAAAAGAGAACCCTCCTGCACTGCTGGTGGGAATGTAAATTGATACAGCCACTATGGAGAACAGTATGGAGTTTCCTTAAAAAAACTAAAAATAGAATTACCATATGATCCAGCAATCCCACTACTGGGCATATACCCAGAGAAAACCATAATTCAGAAAGACACTTGCACCCCAATGTTCACTGAAGCACTATTTACAATAGCCAGGTCATGGAAGCAATCTAAATGCCCGTTGACAGACGAAGGGATAAAGAAGATGTATTGTACATATATACAATGGACTATTACTCAGCCGTAAAAAGGAACGAAATTGGGTCATTTTTGGAGACGTGGATGGATCTAGAGACTGTCATACAGAGTGAAGTCAGAAAGAGAAAAACAAATATCGTATATTAACTCACATATGTGGAACCTAGAAAAATGGTACAGATGAACCGGTTTGCAGGGCAGAAATTGAGACACAGATCTAGAAAAGAAACGTATGGACACCAAGGGGGAAAAGTGGTGCGGGGTGGTGATGGTGGTAGTGTGATTAATTGGGAGATTGGGATTGACATATATACACTGATGTGTATAAAATGGATGACTAGTAAGAACCTGCTGTATAAAAAAATAAATAAAATTTAAAATTTTTTTTAAAAAAAGAAGGCTGTCACCAGGCTTCAGGGAATGACCCACTAACAGCCAGTTGCTTCCTTCCGGGTCATTCTGATGGATTAAACGAAGGACCATTTAAAACCACGGCCCAAAGAGCAAGAGGGAGAGGCTGTGGAGGGATGATGCAGCTGGAGCCCCATGCATGCTCGTGGAAGCTCGGTACCACCGTCAGGAGAAACCCCAGGCACACAAGGGCGGCCTCAGCGAGCAGTCAGCTCGCACGAGCCACCCTGGCATAGATGCTGACCTCACTAGACCAATTACAAAGAAGACCTTCAAGTAAAGTACGATAATTACAGAGTCCCGGGGGCCATCTGTTCGGCATGGGGCTTTGTCTATCCTAACCTCTCTCCTTTCCCTGCAAACTCAATACCCAGGGCCTCTGCTGTGCTGTGAACACTCTTAGTTTTGAGTGCATTTTCTGTAAGGCGTTGGCAGGAAGAGTGTCTGAATAAGTTCTATTCCAGCACACCTCTGGGTTCATGTTGGATGTGGCTGGAGCTGTTTTGAACCAGGAAAACATCTGACTAAAGAATATTTCAGTCCAACAAGTATTGATATTTGCTGGGTCCCGCCTACATTTCCAGTGCTACATTTGATGCTGGAACACAGAGATGAATAAGAGATGGTACCTTACCCTTAGTTAACAAATTACCATTGACTGAGGCCCTACCATGCGCCAAAGGCTTTACAAATGTTATTGTTCCTTATGACAACTTATTAAGGTTGATACCCCATTCATGTTACCAGTGACGAGTAGGAAGGCTAAAAACGTTAAGTTACAGGCTCAAGGTCACTCAACTAGTAAGGGTTGGAATTAAGTTTGGATTCAGGGATGTTTGATGGCCAACCCCACATAATTTCAAATACTCTAAGGTACCTTTTTTGTCAGGGAGCCAGGGTCGAGTGGAGACAAAGATATAAAGCTTTTTTTTTTTTTTTTTTTTCGGTACGCGGGCCTCTCACTGTTGTGGCCTCTCCCGTTGCGGAGCACAGGCTCCGGACGCGCAGGCTCAGCGGCCATGGCTCACGGGCCCAGCCGCTCCGCGGCATGTGGGATCTTCCCAGACCGGGGCATGAACCCGCGTCCCCTGCATCGGCAGGCGGACTCTCAACCACTGCGCCACCAGGGAAGCCCAGATATAAAGCTTTAACTACTATCCAGTCACTATAAACCCACATGCTATGAGTCAAGGCCAAGGGAGTTGGGCGCTGTAGCAGAAGTCAGAACAGGAAGGCGGGAAGCAGTGGTTCCTGAGTCCGTGCCACAGGCTGGAAGCTGTGTGCTTCTGGTTTCCCAACTCATTTGCAAATGGAAAATATTATTATGGTTTCTGGAGGAATAGACACCCTTGACACCCTCTCTCTCCATTTTTATGGGGAGGGAGAAAGAATAGCGGGGTTACATGAATTCAACTCTTGATCCTCTTCCAACAAAGCTCTGCTGTGAAAGACAGCGCCCCAGCCCATATTCCATCCCCTGAGGCAGGGAAGAACTTAAAAGCCCCTCTGACAACAATGCAGACCAGATTGCAAGGGCAGGACAGGCTCTGTGTTAATGGAGAAAACGTTTCCTCATTTGGGCTTTAGACTGTCGTGTCCTATGGGGGAAATGTCTGTCCTTGGGAGAAATGCCGACTTTATTGATCTGTTAATAAAAGAACTAGCAACTTATAGTTCTTGCCGATGAGGAAACTCAAATCAGAGAGGCCAGGTTCACCCTTGGCCATCAGACTGGAGTCCATCAGACCAATTGCCCTTTCCCCCTTCCCCAGGCTTGTAAAACTGGGCAGCACCCACCTGGCTGAAGCCTACACCTTGCTGTAGCCCAGGGGCCAGACCAAAAGGACACTCTGAAGGAAGAGGGAGGGGCCACAGGAGGGGAGGGCTCACCTGCCGGCAGGGGTGGAATCTATCCAAGTGGAGACTTAAGAAATGGATGCTTATGGGGTGAGGGGTTATCCCGCAGGTGGGCAGGCAGGATAACGGGCTGGAGGGACAGTCCACTGGGGAACCTCTCCTTGCAAAGGCTAAAGTTCCTAGGTGTTTTGTCTTACAAAACTCAAGGGGAAGTCCAAGTTCTCCCAAACCCTAATATTTGTCTCTTCTGCATCAAAATGTCCCTTCTGAAACGGACCCAACCTTCAGTAAAGAAACCTACATTGGCCCACCTGCCTGCTGGGGGTGCTAGTTTTGTGGAAACTGACTCCGGTGACCTGGTTCCATTTTACCCTCTCCTAGTGCAGAAGGGGCCTGGCCAATAAGGCAAACCACGCCTCTTGTCCACGTTTCATCTTTGCAAATGCTTTTCCGTGTTTTTCTTTTTCTTTCTTTCTTTCTTTTTTTTTTGCCGATATTATAGAGTTTTTAAAATGTATCTCATTTTAAAAGTTTGCATTTTCTCAATTCCTTGTGAGGTCGAGGTATGGCAATCGGCCATTTGCATTTCCTTACTGTGAACTTATCTGAGCCTTCTCCTATTTTTCCAATGAGTTGCTCCTTTTACTTAATTGGTTTGTGAGAATTCTCTTTATATTCTGGAAACGAATAGTTTGCTGCATATTTTTAGTATTTTCCCATTTTGGTCCTTTTTTTCCTTAATATATTGCCATTAGAAGATATACTTTTGGGCATCTCAAGATGAATCAGTCTTTTTATTTGCCTTTTGGTTTGTGTACCATCTCTAAGAAGATTGTCCCTACCTAAGGATCATAAATATATTCGCTGTGATTACCTGCTAATAATTTCATATACGGTGTTTATTTTCTAGCATTAGGTCTCTCCAAGCCATTTGTAATTTTCTTATGAAAAGTGGAGGAGGGGAATTTCCTCTCACCCCCACTAATCTGAAACTCTTAAATGCATCTAACCCTGCTTCTCCTTCTTACCACAGTTACAATGGAAAGAGAATCCTTCCTCCCCTCAAGGGCAAGCCATCCACTTGGGTTCTCACCTCTATGCCTCCCTTTCTCAAGAACTGCCTTCAGTTTGTACCTTACCTGTCATCATCACCCCTTCCTTCCCTCTTGGATCACTTCCATCAGTACAAAGACATGGTTTAATTTCTTCCACCTTAAAAAAAAATACCTCCATCCTTTGGGGTAAGATGAAATAGTTTGCAACAGGACACAGCTACAGCCAAGCCATAGAAAATCTGGATAAAAATAAAAATTGTATTTCCCAAAGCATTAGGGAGCTATGGAGCAACCAGGACCAGAGGAACTAAAATTCTGGAGAAGGGGAGACTTCTCAGAGGTGAGCATCTGCAAATGCTTTTCCCTTCTGGTCATTTGATGATTCTGGGTCCAGGCTAGAGGGTGAAATAAGGCTGGATCACAGGGCTGGTGTAGAGTGACAAAACTGGAGGCTTGGGGGGCCACAAGCATCCAGCCAGATTCCACTCGAGACGAAACGAAGCAGGACCCTATGGTTCTTACCCCCATGTCCTCCGTCTGCCTTTTGTCTGTAGAAAAACGTTAGTCAAAGAATAAGTTTAATCAGAGAAGTGAGAAAATGCAGAAACAAAGGAAAACAGTCAAATGAGACCAAATAATAATAGTTTAGTCATTAAGCAAAGTCAAGGACTTTATTTCCTCCTCAAGGGCTACAGATAATATTCTGAGCCATATCCTTTGAGCTGTCTTATAGATACTGAAGCCACCTCCAGGTGGAAAAAGTTAACTACATGATGACCAGACTGTAGCCATGACATAAGCTGCCATTCCGAGAACTGGCCTCAAGGAAATGGGAACAAACCGACCCTGGAACTGAAGATGAACCGTACTTAAAACAATGAAGACGATGCTGGTCAGACCACCAGTGACCAACTTCAAGGTGACGGTCACAGCTGACTGTGCTGTTTCTGCATGTAGCCCCCTCTCTCCGCCTATAAAAGCTCTTGCCCACTGATTGGGAGGGAGGGGCGGTCAGCCTCTGGGCATGAGTCCGCCCTTCCTCTCCCAGCTGCCAGCCTCTGAAATAAAGCAAACTTTCCTTTCCACCACCCTTGCCTCTTTATTGGCTTCAGAGCAGTGAGCAGCTGGACCTGTGTTTGGTAACAGAGATATGTGTTGAATTATGAAGCTGTGTGACGTAAGAGGCTGAAAAACTAAGCTGAAGACCTCTGAAAACAGACTAGAATTCTCTGGAGTCTCTTGAAAAGACAAAGGTTCACCAGGGGTTGGAGTGAGGACAACCTGGTAAGAGCTGAAGGTACGGGAGGGAGCAATGAACTGACATCAACCATCAGGCATCTGTGACTGCCTTTTTCCTGAGGACACTGGCTGATTCTGATGCATTTGGCCAAAGTGGAGACTTGAGGGACCTCATACTTAGACCAGTGCCCTCTCCCAAAAGGGCTTTTTACAAAGAGAAGCGGCTCAGGGCAGGATGCTGAAGAGCAAAGCCAGAGCCCCGAAAGACAGAACAGAATCTCCCGCAGTCTCTTTGTGTCGAGACAAAGCCCTACCAGGCTCTTGACTGAGAGCCACACTATAGAAATAGGGTGAACTTGAGGGAGGTAGACTGATGCTCACTGGAACTGGAACTGGACCTTGATTCAATTCTGTTCTTATCAGAAGTAAGCTGTTCAGTATCTCACTCTATCTGCCCAGCAGAGGAAACAGTTAACGCCATCTGGGGGAAGACAGTACTATCTAGAACTTTTCCGGGGTTTTATACCCACTATTTGGTATTCACCTAAAAATTACTCCCAAAGAAAAAACATGTAATTGAAAACCAAGTGAAAAAGCAGACTATAGAAGCAGACCCACTAGTAACCCAGAAGTATCAGAAAAGAACTTTAAAATCACTGAGGAGTATGTTTAAGGATACAGAAAGAATGATGGACAAAATGGTTCAAAAGATAGAGATTATCAGAGAAGTTTCAAATCTATTAAAAAAAAGCATCAAATGAACATTTTGGACCTGATAAATATAACATTTGCAGTTAAGAAATCAACTTATTGGTTTAAGAGCTGATTAGACACAGCAAATGTCAAGATTAATAATGAACTGTAGGGCTTCCCTGGTGGCGCAGTGGTTAAGAGACGCCCTGCCGATGCAGGGGACACGGGTTCGTGCCCTGGTCCGGGAAGATCCCACATGCCGCGGAGCGGCTGGGCCCGAACTGTAAAATAAGCCGATAGGAGACATCAAAATTGAAGCTCAGAGAAGAAAAATGTTTAAGCCTCAAATAAAGCAGCACAGGGCATAGGAGGCATGGTACACAATTTATAAGGTGTAGCAAAGTGTAATTGGAAGCACAGAAGAAGAGAGAGAGAATGAGAGGAATAACTGAAGCTGTAATGACTAGGAATTTCCCAAAATATCAAAAAAAAATAGAGTTAAGTGAATTTTTGGATGTAGGGACAATATACATAAATCAGTTGCGTTTTGCTATACCAGCAGCAAACAAATATAACACAGAGTTTAAAATAACACCACTTAAAATAGCATTAGTCAGGGCTTCCCTTGTGGCGCAGTGGTTGAAAGTACGCCTGCTGATGCAGGGGACACGGGTTCGTGCCCCGGTCCGGGAGGATCCCACATGCCGCGGAGCGGCTGGGCCCGTGAGCCATGGCCGCTGAGGCTGTGCGTCCGGAGCCTGTGCTCTGCAACGGGAGAGGCCACGACAGTGAGAGGCCCGCGTACCGCAAAAAAACCCAAAGAAGAATAGCATTAGTCAAATACTTAAGAACAAGTTTAATAAAAATAGAGAAAAATTAAAGACAACCTAAGATATGGAGGGGAGGGACACACACTATCCTGAGATTGTAAGGTTCAATATGGTATGGATGTCAGTTCTCTTCAAACAGACCTATAGATACAACACAATCCCAATCAGAATCCTAGCAGGCTTTCTGGAGGAGAGGGATGGTAATAAACTGATTCTAAAATTCATATGGAATTGCAAAGGTTAGAGAATAGCTGAATTAGGGTTCTACAGAGATATAGGACCAACAGGGCATGTGTGTATATGTACATATATGTATATAGAAAGAGATTTATTATAAGGAAATGGCTTACATGAATATGGATGTTGGCAAGTCCAGTATCTGCAGTGTGGGCTGTCAGGCTGGAGACCCAGGAGAGCTAAAGGTGCACAACCTGGAGATGCAGGAGAACCAATGATACAGATGAAGTCCAAAGACAGTCTGCTGGAAAATTCCTCCTTGCCTGGGGAGGCCTTTTTAGTCTATTAAAGTCTTCGGCTGATTGGATGAGGCCCACCCACAATATGGAGAGCAATCTGCTTTACTCAAAGTTCACCGATCTAAATGTTACTCTTATCCCAAAACACTGTCTAAGGTGACACATAAAATTAACCATCACATTATCCAGGCAATCTAGACGGAGAATAAAGCTAGGAGATTTATACTACAAGATATCCATACCTATTTTAAGGCTATAGTAGTTAGAAATGTGCTATTGACACAAGGATATATAAAAAAAAAGAATGGAATAGAAAAGAAACTCCAGAAACAGACCCGTACATATATGTTCCAGATTTATGACAGAAGTGATAATACAATACAGGAGAGAAGGGATAGTCTTTTTAATAAATGGGATTAAGTTAATTTGATATTAACATGGAAAAAGATACTCTAGATCTTTTCCTCACATCACACACAAAGGTAAATTGCATCTAAATATAAAAACTAAAACAATAAAACCTTTAGAAGAAAACAGACTATATCTTCAATGCCTTGGAATAGACAAAACTTCCCCAAACGCTCATTCTTCAGTTCCATGGCTGCGTCGAGTTTCTTTTATCATCCTGCCAATTTATACTGTTGATAGTTTGAAATAAACAGAACTGGAACTTGGATGTTTTTGCCTGTAATACTGCCTGAACCATCTCCATCCAGTCCATTTCTAGGAATCCCCGATTACTGAGTCACTCTTTTGTTTTATCGTTAGTTCAAATGTTTATCAAGTGTGTACTTATGCCATTTCCTTTCCCAAACACTGTCTTTGCTCCTGATCAACTTGATCAAAATCAACTAGTTGGATTGGCATCCTTGCAATGAAGCGGCAGCATCCACCCCCCCACACATACCACCACCATATTCTCCTCCTTCCTCTTATGATGAGCCTGCATCCCCAGCACTAGCTAATCCTCATTATTCTCTGACCTCCAAATACATCCTGAATGTCCCCTCTCCATGTCTTTATTCATGCTGGTGAACAACCCCATCTGTGCCATGCTATTTCCAGGCTATCTGACTCCAGTGTCCAGCCTGCCTTGGCCAATTTGGGCTCAGTACATGGGAGGAGATGAGCAGAATATGCAGAGATCTTGGTGACCAAGACCCAGCCTTCCAAGTCCTGCTCAGTGCCCATCTGCGGTCTAGAATCATCCCCTTAGGCTGAGGGCCCCAGCACCAGGACACCTGGACTTAAGGTTTGTGAAGGGCGCCCTCCGCTGGAGGAGGATAGCATTGGGTCCAGGCATGACTACACTGTAGTTTTTTTTTTTTTTTAACATCTTTATTGGAGTATAATTGCTTTACAATGGTGTGTTAGTTTCTGCTTTATAACAAAGTAAATCAGTTATACATATACATATGTCCCCATATCTCTTCCCACTTGCATCTCCCTCCCTCCCACCCTCCCTATCCAAGGCTCTGCCCGGAGCTATCCTGGAGAGATCAAAGGGCTTCCCAAAGACTTTGGTGATACCCACCCCGGAGAGTGAATCCTTCAAATTGCAGGTACCAAAGATGGACACTTGGCCAGGAAACATTGCTGTATCTCAGACATGATATGGGCCTGCTGAAGGACAAGGGTCCAAATTTCTGTTCTCATAGCCCGCCAGTGATCTTCCTTCCGTGCGGGTCCAAGGGGCCCGGGATGGAGCACATGGCATAAGAAGGGAGATCAGTGAAGCACTTCTGTTCAGTTTCAGTGGCGTGAGGTGGGGATGACAGTCTCTAGCTCATGGAGTTGTTGGGAGACGTAACTGAGAGGACACACGTATGGTGCCTCATGTGGCGTAGATGCTCTGCACGTATTGACCAGTTCTGCCCCCACCCCACATACAGCCACATACTGGCTCATCTTGGAGTGATGTTGAGAATACCCGTACATGTTTGTGATATGGAGTGATAGAGATAAATACTAGTTGCATTCGTGTTACAAAGGGTGGACTGACGGATTTTGCTCAGGAAGGGGACAAGTCTGGGAGCATAGCTAGTACCTGGCATTTTTCGAGTGCTCACTATGTGCTAGAGGCACTGCTCTTTATACACCATCTCATTTCATCCTCAGAGTAACCCAGTGGGGTTGGTGCTTATAGCAGACAGGCTCTGGGGAACCCCCTTGAGCCCTGACTCCTGATATCCACATCCTTGTATAATCCGTCACCCTCCTTGAGTGTGGGCAGGACCTGCTCCTATCCAATAGAATACGGTAACAGATATGTGATTCCATGTATGTGATCGTGTTATTCAAGACCTTAATGCCCCTCGTCTCCTACGGCCACTCCAATCCCACGATAGAAGGAAAAACACCAGGGAAGGAGGTGGAATTGCTGTGAAAAGAAGCTCAGGCTCAGAAGCCCAGGGTGCTTACCACATGGGCCTGCCTCTTGTGTCTGTGGCCTCCTGGCAAAGCAGAGCTAATAAGATGACCAGGCCAAGCGGGTGCTCCGGACCCCATGGTCAAGGATAGGGTGTGCAGGATGGCCACACACCCTCCCTCCTGTGGCCTGGTTTCCCTCACACTTTATACGATCCCGATTGCAAATGCCCCTGGGGCGCTGGCTCATTTTCTGTGGAGAGGGAGCCTGATTTGCCCAGGAGGTTCCCTGGCCAGCTATCTCCAGGGGCAAGAATCCACTGAGCTCACTACCCCAACTGAGTTCGCGATCGGGGTCCTGCTGAAGGAATGGCCACGGGAAGATGCCCTGGCAGTCCCTGCCAGCTCAGAATCTGGAGCTCGGAGGTTTGCATAAGGCCTGGCAAGAGCAGAGGATGCCAGCGATAGGCTGCGGAGGAATCAGCGGAAGCAGGGGAGTGTTGATCTTAAGGAACCAAACTGCCCCTGCGCAGAGGCCTGGGGGGGCTCTGTACCTGGGGAGCTTCTTATCCGCCGGCCCCTGAGGCTCCTGACTCCGGTCCGAGCACCTCCAGGCAGGTGGGCCCAGTTCCTCCGACTCCTGCTCTGTGGCCCCGCCCCTGCCTGCCCCCAGAGGCAGAGGGCTCCTCCCCGCTCTGGCTCTGCCCCTTATTCAACCCCCTCGAACCCTCACACCTGGGCTCGCTGGTCCCTGCAGCCCCTGCCAAGGCTCACTGGCCCCGCCCCCAGGATCACCGGCCTCACCCCACTCGGGAGCCAGTCCACTTAAGGAGACTGAACACCTGGGAGGTTCCCTGTGTGCCTCGAGGCCTGCCCTGGGCACAGCCTTGCAATGGAAGCAGAAGCTTCTCCGCCCCTTGGGTCGCCCCCATGCTGCCTGTGGTTCCGGAGGCCTGGCATCTACGAGGATGAGAATGGAAGGACCTGGGTGACTGTGGCCTTGCGGATCAGTCCCTCCCACAGAGCTTGGGGCAGGGGCTCCCCTGGCAGCACAGTGAGTCGTGGGGCATGAGGGGAGGCAGCGGAAGGGTGGTACGTGGACTTTAGCCCGTGGGGGCCCTGCATATTACGCAATGAGGATGCAGTTCTCACTGGCGCTGGAAAACTCGGCCTGTGTGGGTTTGAGCGTGCTGACCAGGAGCCCCTGCCTGGAGGGACCACAGGCAGAGCTTATCTACAGGAGATGATGCAGTCCTCCATGGGGTGGCTGAAAGAGAGGTAGCTCAGGGCCTAGTCTTGCCTCTAGTGCATGCTGAAAAGGCTTCACACATCCGGCGGCTATTCAGGTGGGCTCTGCGGGATGAGTAGGAGTTCTCCAGGATCAGAAAGGAGACAGGACAAGCACAAGCAAAAGCATTGCAACCTAGAGCAGCAGGTGGGCCAACAGTATAAAATTTACCTTGGCTTCAGGCTCGTCACCTGCAAAATGGGAATAATCTACTTCTGTGGAGGTCACAGACACAGCTCACCATCTGAATGGCCTGGGCGAGCATTTGAGAGGTAACACATTCTAGAATCCTACCTTGGAAACTGATTCAGGAGCCTTGGGTGGAGTCTAAGACCCTTTATGTTTTAAAAGCTCCCCAGGTGATAAGGATGATCACTCAGATTGGAAAGAGCTGCCCTAAACTAGGGGTTTGGATCACAGCCCATCTTTGAGGGACAAAATATAAATACTTCAGGGTAATATGGTAAATACTTATCCAGGTATTAAATAAACAATTCACGGTCATTTTAAACAATATAACACACTTCCTAGCTATCTTCAAATAGGTAATCCAGAAAATTTTTTGTTGAGAACACTGAGTCTTTTCCACCCAATAAAGCATGCAGAAAATTCTGGACAAAATAGTTTAGGAAGTTTTTAAAAAGCATACAAAAGTGTTCAATGGGAAAAGAATGGATTCTTCAAATAACTTAGCCGTGAGTGGGGGAGGGGAACCTGGAGGCTGAGCATTGTTTTCACAATTTGAAATGATTATTTCTGAATAGTAGATCTGGGTTTTCACATGCAGTCTTAGGATGGGAGATGGCTTTCCGAGCATGATCGAATGCAAGGGTCAGCAAGCTTTCTGTAAAGAGTCTGATAGTAAAAATTTTCAACTTTGCAGATGGTAAAGACTCCGTAGCAACTACTCAACTCTGCCCTCGTAGTGCAAATGCAGCCAAAGACAGCACACAAAGGAAGTAGTGTTTGTTTGCAATAAAGCTTTATTTACAAAAGCAGGTGGTGGGCCAGATTGGGTCCATACTTTGCTGACGCCTGATCTGAAGCCAGAATCCAAAGGGAAAGAGATTTTGCCACATAATTAAAACTATCCTTCTTGCAAAACCAGCTCATAAAGTTAGGACAACAAACGGAGAAAAATAACTTGCAACATGTATGACTGATAAAGGGCTAGATTCTTAGCTCGGAAAAATGTTCAGCACAAAGACAAATACTCTGATAGAAAACTCTGTAAAGAACTTCCCATTTAGTTGCAAAACACATGGAGCTTTGGTTATAGTTGTCTGGTGACTTTCCCTCATTTTTATACCTTTCTGGATTGGCTGATTTTTTTTTTTTTCTTTTAATGTTCACAACAAGTAGTGATGGCCATGATCAAAACTACAAAATATTTTTAAGGGAAAACCCATCACTCCCAGATCCTGAGGTCTATGGATATCTTATTTTTATTTATTTATTTTTTTAGATATCTTATTTTTGAAAAGAGAATTTTTAAAACTATGGAAGTGGCCAAGACAGAGGGCCAACAGAGTAATCAATGTAGGCCCAATGTTGCGGACAGGCTGGAAACAGAGGCTAACTTTTCAGGGTGTGGTGGGGTGAGTGGGGTGCAGGTCAGTGGGAGGATGGTACAGAGGAGGCCTGGAGAGAACTGGTCCAAGGAAAACCCCCAAGTGATGGTGCCAAGGCTCTGGGTGTGGGATTCTAAAAGCATGCCCATCGACCTCTGGTCTGGGCAGCCCACCAGCCGGGCCAGGGGATCCAGGACCCTGGTTGTGTGTGTGCAGCTCAACCATCCCTGACGTGCCCCCTCCTCTCTGGTCCCTTCAGCATGAAATCAGCGTCACAGCCCACATGTAGCAGATACCAGTGCACCCCCAGATGCCCAGGTCCCCCAGCCATCTGCTCGTGTTCGGGCTGCCCCCCAAGTGGGAGCTCTACCCCGGGCGAAGGTACCAAGCGACGGATTCAAGACTCTGGGAAATAGTGGACCATGGCCAGGCAAGTGCATGGTGGCCCAGGTGAGGGGGATGGGCATTAAGTAGTGACCGTAGGTGTGCAAAGTGGGGCAAAGGATGGGAGGGATCCCTTCCCCGGGCCCCTAAATCCACAAACCCGGGTTCCCATCTGCTTCATTTGGATAGAAGAGCATCTCCCAGAGGCTCTGATCACTGCTCCCCCGTTCTGCAGATCAACTCCATGGGGCAGCTGATCCTAAAACGTCTGCCGAGTGGGAGCCGCTGACGGGGCTGGTATGTCAGGCCTGGAGCCTCGCAATGCGGACAGCAGACACTAGCAAGGAGGACACTCCTCTTTACAGAAAGGCAATGCTGGTCACCTTGCCCTCAGGCTGCTCCCTGAGTTTTTCTTACGTAGCCACCCCTTTATGCCCCCTCCCAACCCCAGTGGATGTGATTTCCACCGTGGACAGACCCCTAGTATGTTCACAAAACACTGAATAATGGTCATCATTTAATTCTCAAAAGAATTCTCTGAGGTGTACATGTTAACATCCCGTGTTACAGATGAGCAAACAGGCTCTGAGAGCTGGAATGATTTCCCTGAAACCACAGAGTCTGGAAATAGCGGTGATCAAGCTTGGATCCAACGAACGTGGATCTCTAGGTCTGGCCGTGGCACTGGGGTGCCACAAGATCAGTCGATGACAGTGGCCTTCAGGGACCCTGCATCGACCCACAGAGCCTTCTTCCTGAGACTGGCAGCAGCTCAAACTGCACTGAGGGCCCGGAGCGGGGCTTTTGCCCTCCTACCCCTGGTCCTACTCTGACGGGCCACCGCCCGGCTCTTCTGAGATTCCCTGACTGTCACCTTTTGTCTCCTCCCAGGCCCTGCTGGCCCTGTGATCCTTATGCACTTGCTCTTTGGTTTGCATACCTACCAGGGCCTCCTTGGGGGGGGCAGAGGCAGCGGGCCCCCTGTCCACTCTGCATTTCCCATCTCCCTCCGTCTGTCCTCAGGGTGACCTGCCATAGCTTCTCTTCCCCCTTTGTATCCCTCACACCTATCTTCCAGGTGCCACTCCCCCAAACACCTCCCCTCCATGCCCACCAGACCCAGTGCCCAGCCAGAGCCCCGAGCCTCCAGTGCAGCCTAAAATTGGAAACTTGCCCTCGGCTCTGCTTGGCCTCAGGCAGGGAGTGGCTTAAAGAGTGACAGGTCTGGACTTGAGACTCAGATGCGCCCTGGATGTCACTTTTGCTGACACTTTGGCCGGGAGTAGATCAAGTGCTGGGCAGGCTGTTAGCTCCTGAGCCTCAGTTAGCCCATCTGCACAAGGGGCATGTGGAGCGACGGATTTGGCCTGTGGTTCTCCCGCCCCATCAGTCCCAGGAAGTGATGCTGGTCCCTGAAGGTTGCCTCCCAGTGCTGGGTAATTAAACGTCATTGCGCGTTCTTCAGCTTTTGTGCGGAATCGGAGCTTAGCTTAAACTGGTTCCTAGTGTAGAAACGCGGCAGCTGACACTGAAGGTAGAACTGTAGTTACCCCTTTAGTGTTTTTCCAAGCAGGGGAGGAAGTTGGGATTGGCCCATTTCAGCAGCAGGACGTCGGCAGAGGGTAAGGGAGTGGAGGGTGGGCTCTTCGTGAGGCTGGGCTATGAAAAGGCAAAGACTGTGGTAGGTGCAGCAGGATATCCAGTAGCAGGCGTGAGCTTTCACAAGCGGTGATGTTCCTGCATGTCCTGGGTGAAGAGGCAACAGTCCTTGAGCGGGGAGGGGTGAGGCAGAGTCCGGGGCCCTGACGGGTCTTGCCCTTGGAAGCAGAGGGTGGAAGAGGGCGGCGTGGATGCAGGGCAGGCAGTAATTTGGTGACGGCAAGATGAGGGAATTCGCTCCCTCACACCCGTCACGAGAAGAGATCACCGACAGATTAAAGTCCTAACCTTAAAAATGAATTCGTAAAATTACTGAAGAAAGCACAGGGGAATATGTTCATGATCTTGGGTTAGAAAACACCTTAAACAAGACAAAGATAGAAAGAAAGCAAAAGACAGTGTGAGACAATTAACTTTCTCAAATGCAGCATTTTCTATGTGACAAGATGCTAAAAAAGCAAGGGTGGAAATATCAAGACTAGGTACAAAGCACTAGAGTGCAGAATACATAGAGAACTCCTAGAGCTCCCTAAGAGAAGAAAAATGGGCAAATGCCAGGAATGAGCAACTTACAGAAGAGGAGACGCCCAACTTGGGAAGCGCAGATTTCAGAATTCAGAAACGTGTGTCCTCGATGTTGGCAGAAGTTAAGCCTTACGTGTTGTGGGAGTGGATTGTTATAGACACCCTGGAGGTGTGCCGGACAATTCAGAAGCGTTTATCAAATTTTAAAATGGCACACAGAGCCATATCCAGAGTATATACCAAGAGCAGGGTTTCTAAGCTCAGAGCTGTGGACATTTGGGCCAGATAATTTTTCGTCATGAAAGGCTGTCCTGTGCCCTGTAGGATATTTGGCACTATCCCTGGTCCCTGCCCATAAAGTGCTGGTAGTAGCCCTTTGCCCAACCCACCCACCGAGTTGTGATTGCCAAATGTGCCCCCCCGCCGGGGGGGGCTGCAAAATTTTCCCCAGTTGAGAATCACTGCCCTAGAAAAACACTTGCATGCATGCAGAAGAGGGAAGGGGAGGGAGTGCTGTGGTCACAACTCAAGTCCGCCGTGGAGGAGTGGTTAAGGAAAGGGAGACCAGGGGCTGGGCCAAGCCCCTTCCTCTTAGAAGCTCCTGTGATCTGACAGACTGGCTCTTTAGAAAACCCTCTGCCCCTCAGCTCGCCTTCCCCTCCCCTTGGCCTGAGATGGGTGGGGGCATGTCGGATGCAGCCTGCAGCCCAGCCACACACAAGGAAGGATTCCAGGAGACGTACTGGGCAAGACTTCCCTCCTCCCTCCCCTTCCTGCCCCGACTCTGGGGCAGGAAAGGCAGCAGGCTGTCCTCTGCTTCTCCTAGGTCATGGAGCTCCGTTGCTAATATGCTCGAGGACAAGAAAAATCTGGAAATGCTTTCACAGGACGGCAGCCTGGCTGGCAAGGGTGCTGTGCTGCTGCGGAATCCAACTGCAAATGTCAAAAGCCTTTGATCTCTCTCCGTGTCCTTGGAACAAAGTCTAAGTCTGCCCTTCCCTCCAGGAGGTAGCTGTCTCAGGCCATCCAGGACAGAGGTTTGGCGTGTGAGAGAGCAAAGAGAGCAGAAGCACATCGAAATGTTCAAAATCACTCCCGGGGCATATCCAGGAGTGCTTACACCCACGAGCTCGAAGTCCGCAGTGCGGTCTCCTCCATCCTCTGTGCGGTTCCTGAATGCGTATCTCCATGCGTTCATCAGTGGGGTGTGGGTCTGTGGTGTGGGGTCCTGGAGATTGGGTCTAATACCTCTTGACAGTTTGCTTTGGTGCAGGTGAGAAAATAGTTCTCAGTTCCATCTGGCCAGAGCTGAAGACTAAAAGCAGCTACTAGGGATTATGTTAATGACTTCGGGTGATGGACAAAGGAGAGGCTGTCCCGCAGAACACAGGGAAAAATATCTTTTTGTAAAGGATGATGGGCAGCGCCAGGTGGTTTAATCAGTATGTATAGGAGCCTCGTACGTCAGAATCACTGACCACGAAGGATGCTCTCCGCAGGAGTGTTCTCCCTCCACTCAGCCAAAACCAGGGGCCATGTCTGAAACGCTGCACTACCCTTGTTGCCTACGCACTGCCCAATGGGAACAGACGCTGGGCACACATCCTGGGATGCCTGCATCCTGGCTGAGCCCCGGCCTGGACCTTCCCAGGCCCTTCCCACTGGACATCTTCCTCCGTGGGAACGATTAGATGTTATGTGCCAGATCTCTCTGCCCCGGCCGTATTT
>NW_020172178.1:2202103-2260960 GCF_003031525.2 Neophocaena asiaeorientalis asiaeorientalis
GTACGTGGGCCTCTCACTGTTGTGGCCTCTCCCGTTGCGGAGCACAGGCCCCGGGCGCGCAGGCTCAGCGGCCATGGCTCACGGGCCCAGCCGCTCCGCAGCATGTGGGATCTTCCCGGACAGGGGCACGAACCCGTGTCCCCTGCATCGGCAGGCGGACTCTCAACCACTGTGCCACCAGGGAAGCCCCTCCCGCCATATTGCTCATCTGTGTGTCTGTTTCTCCTCGTGTCTGGGAGCTCCTTGAGGGCATTTGGCCAAGTTCCGCAAACATTTACAGAACGTCAACTCTGGGCCAGGCCTATGCTGAGTTGAAGGAAAGAGAAATGGGCAGGAATTCATCCCTGCCCTCAAGACTGAGCACATACCCAGGGGACTGTGCATCAGGGCTGAGTGCAAGGGAGGCCTATCAAAGTGTGTCAAGAGAAGGAGGGGGTGGGTGTCATGCAGCTGGGGGATCCGGGGAGGCTGCCTGGAGGAAGAAGCAGGCTAGAAGAATCCTCACCATTACACCATGCCCTGTCATCCTCACAGCACTTTACGTTACAGATTCAAGGTGAAACAATGTGATGTGAAAGCTTGATCCTTAAAGCAAGCCCAGGAGTCAGGTCAGGCCCCGCTGTGTCTATTGTTCTACATGAGGAACTCGGGCCTCAGCAATGTGCCCCGGTCCGTAGTCACCTGTGGCAAAGCCAGGGCTGGAGCTTAGGTCTCCCAGCTCCCCATCCCGGCTTTTCTCCTCTGCCCCACCAGGCACAGTCTTTGGGAATGGAGAGGAACGGACAGATGCAAGAGCAGCTGAGGAGAGAGAATGGACAGAGTTTGGTGACCGAGCAGATGTGCGAGGATGGGAAAGCTAGAGACAGGTTGCCGCTCAGGGTCCGTGGTTTGGCCAGCGGGGTCCTGAGTTGGGAACATGCAAGGAGGCGAGGCAGAGATCTAGGGTCAATCAAGCCATGAGTTGGGTTCGGGATACTGAGTTTCAGATGCATGTGAGGTATCCATGTTGAAATGCCCTGGACACATGTGTGGGTCTAGAGAAAGGTTTGGGCTGAATTCATAGGTTGGGAAGTCATCATCAGAGGTCATTGATGCCAGAGGAGAAGAGAGAACTACCTGGGACAGAGGTCAGCAAACTCTCTATACAGGGCCACATAGTAAGTATTTTTGGCTCTGTAGGCCACATGGCCCTTGTAGCAACTCCTCAACTCTCCTATTGTAGCATGAAAGCAGCCATGCAAGACGCATAACAAATGGGCATGGCTGTGTCCCAATAAAACCTTACTTACCAAAACGTTCAGCAGGCCAGATTTGGCTCACTGGCCATAGTTTACTGATCCCTGATCTACAGAACAGGTATGACAAGCAAAAAGAAAAATGCCAGATTCTTAGCATGACAGAGAAAGAATCAGCAAAGAAAACTAAGTAGAGGCAGTCCAAAAGGTCCATGATGGAAGGCAGCCAGCTGGAAGAGAGAGAAAAGTGTCTGATGCAGAGAATGAGAAAAGGAGTGTAAAAAGGAAATAAAATCTTCCTCTTAAAGATAGCAAATGGCTGAGAAAGCAAGGCACCATCTTTGGCTGCCCAGGTGCACAACCCCGGGGACACCACCCATTCATACTGTGAGGGAATGGTGCCCCCCAGCGCTGTGCATCATGGTGGCCTGCTCCCTTCAAATGACTTATAACCACACAGAACATAACAAATACAAGATAATGACCAAACACTAGAAAACACCACCACTGACGGTAAGTCCACAGGGACCTTGACCCTTGGCATTTCACAGGGCATCGTGCTGGTCACTCTATTGAAGACTTCGTGCTACTTGACCTGATGAGCAGGAAGTGGTCGGCACCCCAGCTGCCCTCATGAGATACATGTGTATCCAGAAATAGGAGTTAACCCCCCGTGAAGGTTCAGTGAAGTTTTAGGGTCCTGTGGTTTGCGGCAGGACAGGACATCTCCTCCAAGCTAGAACATGGCCTGCTTGCAGCGGGGCCCAGAGCAAGGGAGGGCTCTGCCACGGATCTGTCCTGCCATCAGGACCAAGTGATGCAGCAGACCCGAAGGCAGTTTTCCGGGTTCCCCGCTACGTGGGGCAGAGCGACATCCTCAAGTGCAGTACACGGTGCCCTCAAAAGCCAAGGAGGCCCAGCCAGTGCCAGGTCTCTTTAACAGTGGGAGACGCGAGGCAAGGGGAGGGGAGAGGTGTGAAAACTCCTTTAGCAGGGTACCATTCTTATAGCCCCTGCCCCCGCAAAATAAATCATAAAATGATACCACATAGTTCATTAGGTACATGTAAGTATAAATACAGAGAAAAAGGACGACGGTGATACATCCAGAAATAAAAATAGGAGTTAGGGGACCTCCCTGGTGATGCAGTAGTTGGGACTCCATGCTCCCAGTGCAGGGGGCCCAGGTTCGATTCCTGGTCTGTGAACCAGATCCCACATGCGTGCCGCAACTAAGAGTCCGCATGCCACAACTAAGGAGCCCGCCTGCTGCAACTAAGGAGCCCATGAGCCACAACTAAGAAGCCTGCCTGCTGCAATGAAGACCCAATGCAACCAAATAAATAAGTATTAAAAAAAAAAAAATAGCAGCTAGTACACCTGGGTTTGGGGTGTGGTCAAATTTGTAATGTTTAATTTTCTTATAAGGAAAGTGTACTTATGTCTCACTTGTGCAATTAAAGTTGATATTAAAGAAATGAAAAACAACCTCCCACCAAAAAGTAATTACAGGTGGTTCTCCACCTACTTATCTTCACTGCCAGTACCTCTTCATCTTCCTATTTCCTACCTGGACCACAGGGTGACAAACTGTAGCTTATGGGCCACCAGGCCCCTGTTTTTATAAATAAAGTTTTATTAGCACACATCCATGCTCACATTTATGTATCGCCAGTGGTTCCTTTCACCACGACAATGGCAGTTGTGTAGCGGCAACAGAGACCTTTATGGCCCACAAAGCCAAAAATCTTTACTATCTGACGCTTTACAGAAAAGGTTTGCCGGCCTCTGCCCTAGATGCCTTCATCGGTTTCTCCGCATCCAGGCCTGTGCCTCTGCAATTCATCCTCTGTGCTGAAGCAGGAGGTGAGTCAGATGCTTCTTGGCTTCCCCAAGGCCCCTAGCACAAAATTATCTTCCTGGCCAGCAAGGCCTTTCTCAGGAACATGGGGCTCTTGTCCGTCCCTGCCAGGCTTGCTTGGTGTTCCCCCAGCTGAGAAGCCCACCCTTCAGCTGTCAGCACAGATGGTACCACTTCACCTCTGGTTCCAGCCCCAGTGTCGCCGCCTCAGGGGGGCTTGCTTGATTGGCCCACCCACAGTCGACCCTTCCTGCATCCCTGCTCACTGCCCTCTGTTAATCACCATCAAGGCACTTCCTTCTGTGCCGGGATGTGCACCTGCTGCGTGCATCTAGCTCAGGGCCAAGGACTGAGCCGAATACATGAACACTGGGAGCCAGACGTAGGACGGATTCTGGCAACCTCTGGGCCACACCACTTACTAACTTCGGGCAAGTAACCACACTGCTGAGCTTTCTGTTTTCAGTAGGAAATCGGGGATAACAAGAGTACTTACTGCTTTGTGGGGTTCAAAGGAGATTGTTAATCATGTATCACGCTAACTAATCCCTCTCTGGACAGAGGAGGTGACCAAGGTGCAGAAAGGGGCTGGTGCGACTCATTCCTGCAGGAAGTTAGTAAGCTGGGGCTAAAACCCCAGCCTCGTGACTTTTTGTCCTGCGTTACAGGCCGTCAGCCTCGCATTGCCAACCAGTGGGCTAATTACACCGAGCCTTTTGGAACTGAAGGATAGGGGTCCCCCATTATCCAGGGGGCATATGCTCCAAGGCCCCCAGTAGATGCCTGAAACCATGGATAGTACTGAACTCTCTATATGTTTTTTCCTATATGTACATGCCTGTGATAAAGTTTAACTTATAAATTAGGCACAGTAAGAGATTAACAATAATAAGAAAATAGAACAATTATACTGTAATAAAAGTTACATGAATGTGGTCTCTCTCTCAAAATAACTTACTGTAGATTTAATGCCTTTTCCATCTTTTTTTTTTTTTTTTGCTGCCTCTCCCGTTGCGGAGCACAGGCTCCGGACGTGCAGGCTCAGCGGCCATAGCTCACGGGCCCAGCCGCTCCGCAGCATGTGGAATCTTCCCAGACCGGGGCACGAACCCGCGTCCCCTGCATCGGCACGTGGACTCTCAACCACTGCGCCACCAGGGAAGCCCACCTTTTCTATCTTAATTAAGCATTTATCATGCACTGTGGCCCTAACTTTTGTGGTTTGAGTTGCAGCAGCAGAATTAGCACGAATTTCTTTTTCCTTCTTCACAATTTCATGCATAGAAGATTCCTTCTTACTGTAGAGCTTAATGGTATGATTTTTTTTCTTTCGTTATTGAGAACCTTCACCTTTTTACTTAAATGAAACACTTTACCGCTTCTCTTTGGTGTATCCGAATTGCCAGCATCACTACTCTTGTGCTTCGAGGCCATTATTAATAGGATAAGCGTTATTTAACACAAGCAGTGTGTTACTGCAACAATTGATCTGATCAGCAAGATGGCTACTAAGTGACTAACAGCCGGGATATGCTGGAAAAGTGATGATTCATTGTCCTACACAGGACAGTGTGAGATTTCATCAAGTTACTCAGAATGGCCCACAATTTAAAACTTATGAATTGTTTATTTCTGGAATTTTCCATGTAATATGTTCTGACCCCAGTTGACTGTAGGTAACTGAAACCATGGAAAGCGAAACCACAGATAAGGGGAGACTCCCGTGGCTGTGTACATTTAAAGAATACTGGGATTAACGAAAAGTCAGGATGCGATACTTACAAATCTCTGTCTAAAAGGATTTCTAGAAACGTGAGAGGGAAAAATGCATAATACACAAGTTTTATTCTTTTGTTTATATATACAAAGACCTGTGTTTTAAGTAGCTACAAAGCTAACAATACTGTTTTATTTCAAGTTTACTTTTCATTCTGTGGTATTAACACCTGGATAGATTCATTCTTAGGTAGCTTGAAGCAACCAGGGATGGGGGTGCCTGTCACCTTGCTAAACAGTCTCCAAGGGAAGTAGAAATGTTGAAAAAAGGCAGCTGTAACTTGGCGCAAAAATCGACCTAATTATTTGTGATTATGTATGTCATGTTTTTTAAGGTGAGCCCCTCAAATAAACCAATTGTTTGACTCTTTTTTAATAGAGCAAATTGTATTGTTCTTGCAATATTTTTCGTCTCTTTAGCTGAAGACCAAGTCATTCCTCCCCTCCTGTTTAAATAATATTAATAAAAATAACAGGTATTGATGTCTTGTTTGTCCCTCAACTTTTTATGATTCCTTTTTTTAGTAAGGTAAAACTATCTTAGGAAGTTTTAAATTTTTTCCCCTTAAGAATGCCGTTAATGATACTTTCCACTCAACACAGAAAATTTCATAAAGGAGGAATATTACAACTGATCGAATCTACTATGTGCCAGACACTTTCCAGCTTTTAGCTGATTTAATAGTCACAATGACATTCTGAGATAGGTTTCAACGCACCTATCTTACTACAGTGAGGAAACTGAGGCTCTGAGAGGTGAGACATTTTACTGTGGGTCTGAGTAAGAGGTGGACTGGGCTTCCATCCAGGCATGTTTGTTTCCAAGTCTGTATAATATCATGGCGACTAATAAGAGCATGGACTTCAGCCAGGATCCCTGTGTTTGGATGCAGGTCTGCTACTTACTAGCTCTGTTTAACTTAGAGTAAGGTAGGTAATCCCTCTAAGCCCATTTTCTTGTGTGTAAAGGAGGCATCATTATAATGATATATCCCTGAGGGGTAGGTTCTCAGAATGGCTCTTACTTAGTCAAGCAGGCTTGCTTTCAGTCCTGGGCCTCCTCCTGGCCTTGGCCCTCTCCCGGAACACCCCAGGACATTTCTCAGCAGACCGAGTCTCACTTGATTTCCAGGAAG
The DNA here is from genome assembly GCF_003031525.2 of Neophocaena asiaeorientalis asiaeorientalis. Classification (NCBI taxonomy): domain Eukaryota; kingdom Metazoa; phylum Chordata; class Mammalia; order Artiodactyla; family Phocoenidae; genus Neophocaena; species Neophocaena asiaeorientalis. The sequence goes on from NW_020172178.1 coordinate 2,208,112, forward strand.
TGTTCCTTGATGAGTCCTGTTCATTTGAACTCTCTCTCCCCTCCTCCCTCCCTTCCCAACTCAAACATTCCGAGCAGGTGTACTAGAAAGAAAGGAAGCAGAAAAAGTAAGAAAATAGAAAACCCGAAATTAACCGCAGCAGCTCCGCCTCCTAGGAGAGATTCTCCTTGCAATGATTCATCCTTTATGTAGCAAAACACTTTGATGGGGCATTGAATTCAGAAAAGCTAGCCCCAAGTCAAACAGAACCAAGTTGTTCTGCATAATAAGGTATGAATGTTAGCATTTCAAAGATTAGTTATAAGAAGGGAGGGGGGGGTCTGTGAAGGAGGGAAGAGCCCAGAAAGATGAGGTGATGGGCTTAGTGCGGAGGGGCTGCAAAACCAGAGTGTTCAATATCCCACTTGAAAGCATAATCTGAGTGTTGAACCAAAAACCTCCCCAAACCCTCAAACTTAACTCCAACCATGCCCCCAGTGTCTGTCACCTGCAGCCCTCTGGTAAAGGAATGACAGCGGTGCCCAGTGGGAGGTGGGGTGATATGCATGGAACAGGAATGGGATGGATGGGAGATTACCCATAAACCAAGGAAAATCAGCAGATGCTAGAACTTGAAGTAAGGGGTGATGGGCAGATGTGTGACCCCATGAAATCTCTGGAGGGATAGTGAAGTGTTATATGGAGGTCGGGCGGGGGGGGGGTCGAGATAGATTAAATCTTGTCTGTAAGGATGGGGTGCCCCAGATGACAAACATACCACATCAAACACAGGGGATTTCACAATGAACCAGATGGGATTATCAAATTATGATCCAAGTCTATTATTCTTCTATAAGATACGCTAAATCTGTGTGTGTCCCTTCCAGGACCAAGACTTATTATGGTTACCCATGGCCCTCAAGAGTCATAGGATCAGTAGGAATGAGACACTCAGATATTTAACCCAGTACAATCCAACCAAAAAGGTGGTAAAATGGACACAGCTTCTTGGTGCCCTTGGTTGGTGGGTTGATGAGGCCAGTGTTGAGGGGAGGCACCATCCAATCAGAGCAGCACAAAGTTCCCTAGATTTTAGGCTTTTTGGCTCTCCAAGTTCACAGGCCCAGGTAACTGGCATCTTAACCAATGAAGCTGCTGTATAAAGTCCCGTATCATCTGGACCAGGTGCCAAAGTTGAGTTTATAAGTTTAATTACTGAGAAGTGCAAAGAGCTCTCCCATATTATTGAAATGTTCCATTTAATAGTTTCAAGGGCTATTGATTTTTCACCTCAAAACTATGAAAGTTCAGCATTTTCTTGGAAAATTTCTCACTACAATTTATAAATTGTGTTTGCCCTAGGAGGTTCACTCACTAAAACTAGGAGGACTCACTCACTGACAATGACTTAACTGGACTAGTTCAAGATAACTTGTTTGGTATAAAGAGATGGGGGAGAATCTTTTAGAATTAGTATATTTCTAAAGACATTTCCCCTTTGTATATAAACTCGTTTTGTAAGCAAAATACAGTGACACTAACAAAGTGGCTTTAAAACACAATAAGGATCAGGGCAATTTAGTAACAATGGCATTGTTTCCCAATCTCCTCAAAGCCCCTCACAAAATCCAGCAGAGCAACAAGGATAGAGAGAGAAAAATAGTGTAGAAAGTAGAAATAAATCAGTAGAAGGATTCTTCCAAGGGAGTCAAGTGAAAGTGATGGATATAGGGGACAGGCAAAGAAGATCCAACATATACATAATAAATCCCCCCCACACCCCCCAACCTCAGAAAAGTAAGGCTGTGGAGTAGAATATACAAAACTATTTTTAAAAAACTTTCCTGAAAATAAAACAAAAAATAACTTGAACTTGTGTATTTAAAAAGGACATGATGTACCTGGGACATACAACCAAGAACAGTCAACTCCAAGACATAGTCTATTCAAATTATCAGATTTTATAGAATTGAAATCCTTTGGCATAAGGTAAAATGACCAAGTAACTTATATGGGATTAGACCTTCATGGTATGCTTTTAAATTAAAACATAAGGGCATAAATGGAGTAATGAAGTACAGATACCCAAGAAAGAAAATGTGAGCCAATAATGATTTTATTCAGCCAAAGTGACCTTCAATTATAAAAGACATAAACTGTGATGAAGTTGAGGGAATCAGGGAATATTGTTTCTGTGTGCCCTTACTGTGAGAGATCTACTAAACAGTAAGTTCCAGACAATCAAGAATTCTTTAGAGAAGCTTTTTGTAAGAACTACTTGTGACCACTGAACACACATAACTGTAGAATGAAGACTAGTAGGCACAAAGGTGAAAAATACTATGTTATATCCTCCAATAATGAAGACATAATTCATCTATCAAAAATGGGGAGAGCAGGGAAAGATTATGTAGAAAGTAAGCTTAATGCTTGCCTCAAAGGTATTATTTAGCACTAAATGGATATCACCTTAGATACTTTGGGGAGAGGAAGGGAGGGGAAGAAGAGGTTACTAATTTCAATAATGTTCATAGTAGGGAACCAAAAGACCTACACCATCCAACATGGTAGCCACCAGACATACATGGCTGTTTAAAATTGGTGTTTTTGGCCATGCCGCTCAGTATGTGGGATCTTAGCTCCCTGACCAGGGATTGAACCTGCTCCGCCTGCAGTGGAAGCACAGAGTCTTAACCAACGGACCACCAGGGAAGTCCTGGCTACTTAAATTTTAATTAGCAGTAAATAAAATTTACAATTCAGTTTCTCAATCATATTAGCCACATTTCAAGTGCTCCATAAGCTACTACATGTAGCCAGTACACCTTCCACATTAGAGAACACAGAACATGTCCATCGTCATAGCAAGTTCTTTGGACAATGCTTTTTTAAAAGAAGGAGTAATAATATTACCCTAAGATATTAGTATAAAGGTAACCATTGAAACAAAATACCCAATCTATGGTATCTTGATTTGGCAGCCTAAGCAGATTAATACAGACAGCAATTCTCTCCATATTAATATACAGATTCAACACAGTCTCTATCAAAATACAAGCTGACTTCTTTTCAGAAATTGACAAGCTGGTCTTGAAATTCATATGGATATTCACGGAATATGGAGTAATGAAAACAATCTTGAAAAAGAAGAACAGGGACTTCCCTGGTGGTCCAGAGGTTAAGACTCTGCTTCCACTGCAGGGGGCACGGGTTCAATCCCTGGGAACTAAGAGCCTGCATGCCTGCACTGCACAGCCAACAAAAAGGAAGAACCAAGTTGGAAGACTCACATGTCCCAATTTCAAAACTTACCGCAAAGACATAGTGATCAAGACAGTGTGGTATGGGCATTAGGACAGATATGTACATCAATCAGATAGAACTGAGGATACAAAAATAAACCCTTGCTTTTACTGTCAATTGATTTTTGACAAGAGTGCTAAGACAATTCAGTGGGGGGAAGAAGTCTCTCTAATGGTGCTGGGGCAACTGGCTATACACACGGACCCCTACCCTCACAACATACATAAAAATTGACTCAAAGTGGACTACATACATTAAGGGAAGAGTTTAAACTTTAAAACTCTTAGAAGAAAATGTAGAGTAACCTTATGACTGTGAAGGTTAGGCAAAGCCTTCTGTGATATTGGTTGGCCAAAAAGTTCGTTCGGGTTTTCCCTAACATCTTACTAAAAAACCCAAATGAACTTTTTGGCCAACCCAATATAATATCAAAAACACAAGTGATAAAAAATAGATACATTAGATTCATCAGAATTTAAAAGTTTTGTGCTTTAGAGGATACCATCAACAAGTGAGAGGCCAATACACAGATTGGGGGGAAATATTTGTCAATTTTATCTGATAAGGAAGTTGAATCCAGAATATATAAAGAACTCATAACTTGGTAATAAAAAAGAAAATAACCCAGTTTTTTAAAGTGGGCAATAAATAACTCATGATGACTTAATGTACAGCAAGGTTACTATAGTTAATAATACTGTATTACATATTTGAAATGTGCTGAGAGTAAAAATTATTTATCATCACAAGAAAGAAATCTAACTATGTATGAGGTCTGATGTTAACTAGACTTCCTGTGGTGATCTTTCCACAGTGTGTACGAATATCAAATTACTATGTTGTATACCTGAAACTAATATGCTTTAGGTCAATTAAACCTCAACTAAAAAAATGGGCAAAAGATCTTGATAGCTCTTAATAGGCATTTCTCCAAAGAAGATATACAAATGGCCATGCCATTTGATTTTTGATAAACAAAATCAAAAGTACAATGAGATATTTTATACCTTCTATATGGCTAGAATCAAAAAGCCCGATAACAAGTGTTGACAAGCATGTGAAGAAATTGAAACTCTCATACACTGTTGGTGGGAATGTGCAGCCACTTTGGAGAACAGTCTGGTAGTTCCTCAAAAAGTTAAAAAAAAGTTACCATATGACTCACAATTCCACTCCTACGTATATAACCAAGAGAAATGAAAACACGTGTCCACACAAAAGCTGTGTGTGAATGTTTGTAGCAGCATTATTTGTAATAGGCAAAAAGCAGAAATAACCCAAATGTCCATGATTGTATAAAATGGGGCATATGCATGTAATGGAGTATTATTCAGTCATAAAAGAAATTAAATACTAATATACACCATAATACGTGTGAACCTTGACAATATTATGCTGAAGAATACAGCCACAGAAGAAGACATACCGTATGATGACATTTATACGAAATACCCAGAATAGGCAACCATGGTGATGGTTGTAAAACTGTGAATAGACTAAAAACAACTGAATTGGACACTTTGAAAGAGTGAATTGTATGGTACGTCAAATTACTTTTTTTTTTTTTTGGCTGTGTTGGGTCTTCGTTTCTGTGCGAGGGCTTTCTCTAGTTGCGGCGAGCGGGGTCCACTCTTCATTGCGGTGCGTGGGCCCCTCACTGTCGCGGCCTCTCTTGCTGCGGAGCACAGGCTCCAGACGTGCAGGCTCAGTAGCTGTGGTGCACGGGCTTAGTTGCTCCGCAGCATGTGGGATCTTCCCAGATCAGGGCTCGAACCCGTGTCCCCTGCATTGGCAGGAAGATTTTCAACCACTACGCCACCAGGGAAGCCCCGTCAATTACATTTTAGTAAAGCTGTTACATAAAATATCTATATAAAAATTTAAAAAGAAAATAAACACTCAGCTAGAAAAGGGACAACAGAAACAAATATATAACTAAAGAACTAAAGATAAAAACAGACATCAATGATATAGAAAACAAACGAACAAAACAACAGAATTAATAAATGAGTCAAAAAGTTGGCTTTTGGGGAAATAAAATAGACAAACCTAATTTTACTAAATGGGATAAAGCACAAAAAAGACAAAATAAGAAATGACAAGGGGCAATAATAATCCAGAGAGAATATTAAAATCCCAGAGACTATTTTGAATAACTATGAAAATAAAATATAAAACCTAGATGAAATGGATACTTTTTAAGGAAAATTTATTTAACCAAAGTTGAATCCAGTATAGCTAAAAAGCTTAAACAGCCAATTTCCACAGAAGAAACAGGAAGTTGTAGAAGAAGTGCTCCTTCCAGAAAAGCACCAGGCTTGAATGGAATTCTCCCAAGCTAAAAAAAAAAGATAATCCTAACGCAGTTTACAGTATTACAGGGTAGAACAAAAGAAAAGCCTCTAAGTTATTTTTATGAAGTGAATATAACTTTTATGCCAAAATCTGACAAAGATTGAGAGGGGGGAAAAAAGAAAAAATTTCAGACCATTTTAACTATGATGCAAAAATTTTAAATAAAATATTAGCAAAGAGATCCACCAATACATTAATGCGTTATTCATCATGATCAATTCCAGGAATGTAAGAAAGAGTCAATACCCCAATATCAATATAATACTAATAGAGTTTAATAAAAGTATCATCTAATCATCTCCTTAGACTTCAAAAGGCATGTAACAAAATTCAATACCTGTTCATGTTAAAAATTCTAAAATAGGAATTGAAAGATACTTCTTTAACTTGATAAAATAAAAATATTTCAGCTGCAAAGACAGGATCATACTTAACAGGGAAGCTCCAGAGGCCTTCCCGATAAAGTTAAAATAAAAGGATGCCTATTACTACTTATGATAGCTTTGGAGATATTAGACAAGAAAAAGGAACTACAATAATAAGAGTTAAGAAGGAAGAGGTAATAATATCTCTATTTGCAGATGCTATCACCATGTATCTGGAATACCCAAAGAATAAATTAAAACTACTGTAAATAGTAGGATATTTTAGCTGGAGAGGGTGTGGAGAAAAGAGAACGTTCCTGCACTGCTGTTGAGAATGTAAATCGGTGCAGCCACTATGGAGAACAGTATGGAGGTTCCTTAAAAAACTAAAAATAGAGTTGCCATATGATCCAGCAATCCCGCTCCTGGGCACATATCCAGAAAAGACGAAAACTCTAATTCAGAAGGACACATGCACCCCAATGTTCACAGCAGCACTATTTACAACTGTCAAGACATGGAAGCAACCTAGATGTCCATCAACAGATGAATGGATAAAGAAGGTGTGGTATATATACATACAATGGAATATTACTCAGCTATAAAAAAAGAATGAAATAATGCCATTTGTAGCAACATGGATGGACCTAGAAATTTTCATACTAAGTGAAGTCAGACAGAAAAGGATAAATATTATATGATATCACTTATATGTGGAATCTGAAAACTAATACAAATGAACTTATTTACAAAACAGAAACAGACTCACAGGCATAGAAAACAAACTTACAGTTACCAAAGGGGAAGGGGGGGGGGATAAATTGGGAATACGGGATTGACAGTTGTACACTACCATATATACAACAGATGAACAACAAGGATTTACTGTATATCACAGGGAACTATATTCAACATCCTGTAATAAACCATAATGGAAAAAAATTGAAAAAAGAATATAGATATATACATATAAATATATGTATAACCAAATCACTTTGTTACACACCTGAACTAACACAATATTGTAAATCAGCTATATTTCAATTTAAAAAATAATAAGGTATTTTAGTAATATAGCAGAATATAAAATTGACATACAGAAAATAATAGCTATTTTATACACACATGCATACACATACACCCCTCAAGCAATATCCTATTAAAAGATATAATGAAAGGGAAGACACCATTACGATAACAAAGAGTAAATTAAATGTCTGAGAACAGTTTCAACAAGAATATGCAAAACTTTTACAGGGAGATCAGCTTGGTGCTTTGTAACCACCTAGAGGGGTGGGATAGGGAGGGTGGGAGGGAGACGCAAAAGGGAGGAGATATGGGGACATATGTATATGTATAGCTGATTCACTTTGTTATAAAGCAGAAACTAACACAGCATTGTAAAGCAATTATCCTCCAGTAATGATGTTAAAAAAAACGATCCTGCACATGGCAACGAAGATACTGCGTGCCGCAACTAAGACCTGGCACAGCCAAATAAAGAAAAAAAAGAAAGAAAAAGAATCGGCAAAACTTTTATGATTAAAACTATAAAACATTCCTGAAAGACACAAATGTATAATTAAATAAAAGAGAAGACCATATTCTTGGACAGGATGATGGCACATCATAAAGATGCCAAAGGCGCAGATGACAGGTTGATGGCGAACGTCATGACGGATGATAGATCAGTCTTCCCCAGAGCGGTACCCTGACATCACGCGCTTCCTGACCTGATGCAATGAGCAGCACACAGTACCACCTGTGGGTATCTGTGCCCAAAGAATTAAACCAGAATCTAATCAAGTCTCTAAAGACAGGAAATAAGAGGAAGAGAAACATATTAAAGGACATTCTGGGATGCCGTCCACCAAATCCAGAAAGTCTACAGGACAGTTTACCTGGTTTGTTCTAAGGAAGGAAGTGGGTTATAGATCACAAGAGACTTGAGATGCATCAACCACACGCAGTCTGAGTCTTGATTTAAACCAGCTGCAGAAAGACATTTGAGATAACTGGGGAAATGTGAAAACGGACTGGGCTTTAGATGTATTGAGGAATTATAGTTAATTTTATTAGGGGTGACGATGGTATTGTGGCTATCAGGAATAAAAAGTTTTCTCTGTGGAGATACATAATAAAATACTTGTGGGTGAAATATTAAGCCTTTAAAATACTTCAGCAAAAACACAAACCCCAAGTTTGTATGGGGGGAAATGAAACAAGACTGGCGTGTTGCTGATCACGGCTCAAGCTCTTTGTCAGATGCCAACATACATCTGTGCCTGGGCCCATCTCGCTCAGCTTCCTCAGGAATGCTGGTCCTTTGACCACAGCCTCTCTGCTCTGCCTCACCAGCTTGTCCCTTCTGCTGACCTTTTCCTTGGGCTGCACACACGGGCTCCCTCACCTCCCGCTGAAGCTCCCTCGACGCCACCCTCCTCCACAGCAAAGCTCCTAGAAGGGCTGCCTCTCCCCACCTCCCCTTCCCTCCTACGCCTACCCCAACCGGGCCATGCCCCTGTCACAGCAAACTTTCCCTGACAGTGTCACCACCAGCCTCCACGTGGCCAAATCTGATACCCACTTCTCGCTATTCAGCCCCTCATCGGTGTGCTCCCCAGCCCACCACAGCGGCCCTCTGGAAACACTTGCTTCCAGGTTTCAAAGATGCCACCATCTCTCCAAGAGGGACCTAGGTCAGGCCCCTGGCTTTCACTGCTATTGACATCTTAATGATTTCTACATTGATATTTTTAGTCCTGACCTGAGCTCTAGATCCATATTCAATCTACAGCCTATCGACTCGCCAACTGGAGGTGTCACTATTCCACCATTGTCCACCCAGCTGTCTCAGCCACAACCCCAAAGTCATTCTTGTTGTGGAAAACTGAGATTCTGCATCGCATTTATAGTTAATTTATTAGGGCCACTTATGCTCATAAAAGAGCATTTTCTTTTAGTGAGAAGATCTTTTGCTGTTTCAGTTTCCATAGCAAATTTTTTAAAAAAATAATGTATTTTTGGCTGCGTTGGATCTTCGTTGCTGTGCACGGGCTTCCTCTAGTTGTGGTGAGCGGGGGCTGCCCTTCATGGCTATGCACAGGCTTCTCATTGCGGTGGCTTCTCTCGTTGTGGAGCACAGGCTCTAGGCGCACGGGCTTCAGTAGTTGTGGCTCGCAGGCTCTAGAGCACAGGCTCAGTAGTTGTGGCTCGTAGGCTCTAGAGCGCAGGCTCAGTAGTTGTGGTGCATGGGCTTAGTTGCTCCACGGCATGTGGGATCTTCCTGGACCAGGGCTCGAACCCCTGTTCCCTGCATTGGCAGGCGGATTCTTAACCATTGTACCACCAGACAAGCCCTCCGTAGCAAATTAAACCTGCACAGCACTTGCATCTCCTCATCCTGGGACTCTCCTCCCTGATTTAAGAAGAATCTAGATCCCTCTCATTTTCAAGGTTCAATCTTAAAGGCTACCTACACAGGTGGGAATTCCTTCACCACCTGACCTAGCTCGCTACCAGGTTACTGTGTTCTGTTTTCATTGTAGGATTTTGCACGTTCCAAGCTTCTTGTTCTTCTTTTTCCAGAATGAAAGCTGCATGAGAGCAGCTTAGCTTTGTTCACTGCTGTATCTGCAGCCCTCAGCAGAGTTCACGGTGATGGCCAAAGTTTCATGAACAAGAGAAGTTTGCACAAGAACTGTCTTGGTCTGCTCGGGCTGCTGTAACAGAACACCACAGACTCCGTGTGGTGTGGTGGTGGCAGCTTAAAGCACAGATGTTTATTTCTCACAGTTCTGAGGCTGGAAGTCCAACATTAAGGTACTGGCAGATCCAGTGTCTGGTGAGGGCCTCCTCCTGGCTCGTTGACAGCTGACTGTTCGCTGTGTCCTCACCTGGCATTTCCTGGGTGCGTGCACGTGGAGAGAGTGATCTTTCTCTCTTCTCCTCCTTAAAAAGGCACTAATTCCATCATGAACGCCCCATCCTCAGGACCTCTTCTCACCCTAATCACCTCCCAAAGGTCCCACCTCCAAATACGCACATTGGCGGTTAAGGCGTCAACATCTGAATTTGGGGGACACACAAGCATTCAGCCCCAAATGAGAACCTTCCTCTTCCTGGACCTGTTCCTAAAGTGAGGCCACTGGCTGATCACTGATGTTCCTCCTGGTCTGATGTTTAGACGCTTCGACAGACCAAACTTTTACACTGCCAAGCACCATGCAAGGCGATAGGGTTAAAATGATAAAAGATGCACACCCTGGCACGTGTGGTACCCGACGCTTGTCTGTCTAGGGCCGAGTAAGAAGACTGGGGTCAGAGAATAAAAAATAGGAAATGTAGTATTTTCTTATATAATTCTCATATTAGATACTTAACAACCTATTTGTGTCATTACCCTGACATCGCTCTGTGATGAAGAGCTATAGACTAAAGTCACACTAAGTGGAGAGGAGCAGTATTCCACACAGAATGGATTCCTTTGACTGGAAGGCATCCCTTTGTAATGCCTGAGGTCCTGCTTACCTGTTCAGAAGGTAGACGAGGGGCAGCGGATCTTGAGAAGGAAGCAGGAGGCATTGGGGCTGGGCTGTGACCGCGGGGCACGTGAAGTAGGGAAGGGACTCAGGCTGGATGGCTGGGTACAGTTTCAGGGAGGAGGGACTCCTGCTGGGATTGAAACTACCCAGGTGAGGACAGAGGAGCTAGAGCTGGCTGGGCCAGGAGGGTGAGGAGGACAGGGCCGGGGGTGGGGGGCCTTGAATACCAGGAGATGCTGATTGAGACTTTTTGAGGTCACTTATTCCAATGGTTGTCAAAATTATACCTCTAAGAACACTGGGCTTTTGAGCATTTGGATTATACGGAAAAAAAGGAAAATTCCAACCTTTCCTCCAAAGTAAAAATATATATACACTAAATTCACGAATATTCTTTCCGTTTCAAATATTCTTACTCAGTGACCATCTGCTCCCGCTTCTCTCCACTAGAATCTGGGTCAAGGATAGAAGCTGGTCCGGCACAAAGTTAGATGAACTGTCTTACATTTAATCAACCAACATTACAAAGTGTTCACGCTACATACAACTTCATAACATCCAGGTCTGTGGGCACCTGTAAAACAGGGGGACCTCCAACCTCTATCCTTCTACAGGTGGGCAACCCAAGGTCCCGTCCACAGTGCTCGCCTGTCCAACCTCCTGCCACATCCCAGGCTGGGGATCGCTGACCGGCAGGCTTCTGGGTCCTGAGCACAGACCTGGGCCCTCCTCAGGCCTTCACTCGAGGCTGCTGGGGCAGGGGGCGCTGGCCGAGGTGTGGTCATGTGTGGGCCGGCACCACAGGAGACAGCTGGTCCAGGGGCTCAGAGACCAGGCTCAGGCGAGTAGGTCCCATCCCCTACGGCCGGAAGGACACAGAGCTGAGGTGACAGAATGAGAAGCAGCCCAGGGCATTCCGGATGTGACACTAGTTGCTGGGAGGGACAGAAGGGGGACAGAGGCTGAAGACCATCGGGCTGCTGAGAAAGCCGGAGACACGGGTACGGCGGGGCAGGAAGAGGAAGCTGTACCCACGCATAACCTCTCCGGCAGGCAGGTCCGGTGTGGGGGGGCTCATCCTCTGCCCATCCTTCCCCTCCTGGACCTGGCTGTGGCGGAGCAGAACACACAGGGCTGGTGCACGAAGGTGAACACAAGCACGAACATCGCCGCGGCAGGCTTGGGGCTCAGGGGGCAGGAGGAGATGGGAGCTGCAGGACCTGGGACAAGAGAAGACAGGGTCAAGGGCAAAGGGGAGGAAGGGGCAGGGTACGGGGTGGGCAGGAGTGGAGCTGCCGGGAAGAGTCTGGACGGGCGAGCTGGGTGGTCGGTGCTGGTCTCCAGAGCCGAGGCCTTGCGTCCGAGCCAGCAGCTTGGTGTCGGAAGACCCAGATCTGAAACCTGGCTCTGTGATCTGGACCAGTCATTGTGCCTCTCAAAACCCCTTTTTATAACCTGTACAGTTAATACTACCCAGCTTGGCTGATGCGATGATCAAGGGACAGTGCCCACACCTGTGAAGCACTGTGCAGCTGTGTGCCCCTAACATTAAGGGGGCCTAAAAGTGATTGGCTTCTGAGGTGTTAAAGGAGAGAGCCTGGGTCCCCCACCCTGGGGACCGTCACAGGGCAGCGCAGTCAGGGGGTGGGGGTCAGTTCTGCCTTCACGGAGGGCAGGAGGGGCGTTCCCTCTTCTTGACCTGGCCCCGGGGGCTCACCTCGTCACTCATACTCTGGCTCTGCCATCTGCTCCAGGAGCATGTCCTCTGTGTCGCCGAACTGTGAGAGAGAAGGAGCTGGAGGCCAGAGTCCGGGATTCTCCTTCCCCTCCCGGCCCCTGGGCTTGGAGGGGCAGGCGGGAACTTGCATGGGGGGGACCCCAGGGGCCCCTCCTCCCACCAGCCTTCACCCTGGGACTGCCCGCCACAGAGGCTCCTGCCACTCAGGGGCTTCCGCTGGAGAGCCCCGAGGGTGGTTGGTCATTTGCTTCTAATGTCTCTCCAATCTGGTCCTTTAAAAATCTGCACTTGTAAAGTCCCTCCATTTTTTTAGCTTCTGGTACAGAAATGGAGGGAACAGATAGACCACAGAGGCCAGACATGGGGGAAGGGGAGCATGGCCACCCACGATGACCTGGTGGGTCCCCGGAGAAGCACACACTTGCCTCGATGTGGTATACTATGCGCCAGAAACTGGAGTCTGAGCCTCGGTACCTTCTTCCGGGGTAGAGCTGCCACATGACGGGCAGCAGGTATGGGCCCAGCTGGCTGGGGCACACAGGCTCCCCCAGGGGGACATCTTCCTGACGCATGAGGACTTGGAGGCTACTTTCTAACTGAAGAGAAGAGAAGGGCAGGGCACACCTTCACGGTCCTGCAGGCACAAATACCCACGGTCCATCCTGTCACCCACCCAGCCCAGCCTGCATCTAAGATGCTGCTGGTCACTGCTCCCAGAAGCTCCAATCCCTAAGCCAGGCACGCTCCTCTCAGGGACTCTGGCTGGGCCGAGATGACCAGCACTCGAATGGGTCTAGATACCCAGACAGGGCCACAAAAGGTCCACTTCGTGACAAATGCCTAGTTGCCGGGGTATGCCATGGGGCCCCGGAGCTTCTGTAACTATGGAGTCTGGTGCCTATTTCAGCTGACGGGGGATTTTCTTGGATTCTTCTTTATCACACAACCTCTTTTAAACAAGATCTCCCCAGACCCCAGAATCAGGTGACAGCCCACTTGTCACCATCTCCGCCACTGTTCCTGTTTCATCGCCTCTCGCTGGGCTACTGTGACAACGGCCCAACTTGCCGCCTACTCGGCCCCGTGGCCACAGCCGAGACTCAGCACCGCAGCCAGGTGTGCACCTAAAAATCACGTCACTCCCCTGCTGGCTGCCCTCCGACACCTTCCAATCGCAGGCAGATGAACTGAAATCTTCACCATGGCCCGAAGGCCCCCAAGAGCGGCTCCCTGTCTCTCTCACCTCCTTCTGTTCCCTCCTGGACCCTCCACCCATTCCAGCCACACAGGCGTCCTCGCAGTGTCTGGGATGTGCACACGCCCAGAAATCTCTCACACCTGCTGTCCTCTGCCTGGAACATTCTCCCCTAAATCCATGAAGGGCTCACACCCTTTTTTTAAGGCAGGTCTCTGCTCAAATCTATGTCTATAAATACAAACGTCAGCAAAATCCAACTCTTATGATATACATAAGAGGCATGTCCCAGATGTCCAGAAAGCTTTCAAAGAAAATGATGGGCAAAGTGTGGCAGGCACATGCAAATTAAAACTCTGGAGGGGAGGGCTTCCCTGGTGGCGCAGTGGTTAAGAATCCTCCTGCCAACGCAGGGGACACGGGTTCAAGCCCTGGACTGGGAAGATCCCACATGCCGCAGAGCAACTAAGCCCGTGCGCCACAACTACTGAGCCTGCATCCTAGAGCCTGGGAACCACAACTACTGAAGCCCACGAGCCTAGAGCCCATGCTCTGCAACAAGAGAAGCCACCACAATGAGAAGCCCATGCACTGCAACGAAGAGTAGCTCCCGCTCGCCACAACTACAGAAAACCTGAGCACAGCAACGAAGACCCAACACAGCCAAAAATAAATAAATTAAAAACAAACAAACAAACAAGAAAAACTCTGGAGAGGACTAGCCTGAAGACCTCACCCCACTACCCCACTCATCCTTGCCTGCCCTCCCACTGTAGTTATCCTACAGAACTTACCACCGGCCTCAATTAGTGTGCTGTCCTTCTCCCCCAGCAGAATGTCAGCTTCACAAGCAGTGAGATTTAATCACATTCACTGCAAAACCCCACAGCCTAGAATCCTGCTTGGCATAAAAATTGGACTCTTATCTTTGTTCAATGATTATTTTTCCAAAGTGGAAATAGCTTTTCAAAATTTTTGTCTATGAAGTAAATTAGAACTCACTGTTAAAAAATAATTCAGATCATCCTGCAAGGTGTAAGTGTGAAAATCACCATTCTTGCTGTGTTAGTATATAACCTTCCATATCCTTTAACCATTTTACGTTTGTTTATTCATCTCTCTCTTGTTGACTTATGTAAATCTTTACATATTAAGAATACTGGTCCTTTAAGTTATGTGGGGAAATTCCTGCCCCATGGTTTGCTAAAGGGTTATGTTTTGTCCAGAATTTATAATGATTAGGTGAAAAACTCTGCTTCGCAGTTTCAGCATCGTGTTGAAGAAGATATGTCCCAACCAGAGATTAAAAAAAGATATTCACTTAAATTTTCCTCAAATACTTGACTTACAGTGAATATTTGACTTGACTTTTAAAAGTATATATATGGGGCTTCCCTGGTGGCGCAGTGGTTGAGAGTCCGCCTGCCGATGCAGGGGACACGGGTTCGTGCCCTGGTCCGGGAAGATCCCACATGCCGCGGAGCGGCTGCGCCCGTGAGCCATGGCCGCTGAGCCTACGCGTCCAGAGCCTGTTGCTCCGCAACGGGAGAGGCCACAAGGGGGAGAGGCCCGTGTCCCCCAAAAAAAAAAAAAAAAAAAAAAGTATATATATGTATATAAATATGTATTTCAAACTCTTAAAAGCCAATAAAGATGCAAAGTTTAGATGGTGGTTATGACTCTGGAATCCCAACCCCATTACCTATAAGCAGCACTACTTTGAACAGATTTACATTTTTATGCCTCTGTTTCCTTATCTATAAAATGGGAACACAGTCACTCTCAGTAACTTTTAGCTGTCCTGCTATTACATTACATAAATGTTCTAATACGACATTAAAATTTTTCTTTTATACGTTCTTTCTTTGGTTTATATATGGAAAGTTTCAACATTTTTCACCTAAGTTTGAGGAAATCCATGCTCCGATGGAAAGTGCTGTAAGAGAGTTGTATTTCTTAAAAAAAGAAAAAAAAATTAACTAAAGATCCATCTTAAGGCATTACACATAAAACAAAGTCAATGTCTATTCAATACTGGCTTTTATACTATTATACACCTTGTGAAGTTTGTTTCTTCCAAAGCACAGAGGAGGTATGAAATATTCCAAACTCTATAGCAGTGCTTCCCAAACTTGGTTGATCATAATCTGTTGAGGGTTCTTTCAAAATACAGATTTCTGGGGCTCATCTATGGAGATTTTGATAATTGGCCATGTGTGTGAATCACTTACTTTGGAGATTATTCCCAATTTATGGATTAGAACCCTGAGGCCCAGAGAAGTCCTATTTTACTCAAGATCATATTCATACACTCCAGACACACTGGGTCCCCATTCTTTGGCCAACGTGCCTCTCTCTGTGTTTCTCCCACCCTCCTTCCTGGCCCGGAGAACTTCTCACCCTTGCGCTCAGTGCAAAGTGGTTTCATCTGTGAGTCTCTGGCCGCCCTGGGTGGACCTGCCCTTCTGAGCCTCCCCGCCGCCCTCGCCCTGCGGCATGTGAGGGGCTCCTCCAGGGCCTGCACGGCCTGGGGCGACCCGGCTCCTGAGCCCGGGCCACGGATGGGACGCCCATGCTGCCCCGCGCGCCCGACCCCAGAGCGTCTGTACCTCGATGGTTACGGGCAGCCACGTGCGCTGGTTCTCGTCCACATACACGGCCTTTTCCCAGATCCACAGGTGGTCCGGGTGCAAGGCCGTGTGCGCCCTGAAGAAAGGGAGCTCGCCCATGGTGATGCGAGCGGTCTAGGAAGCAAGGATTGGAGCCTCTCCGGGCTTCTCGCTAGTCCACGGGCTGCGGAACCTCGATGCTTTATAACGGGACGGTGCGCGGGCGCCCCCACGCGGCGGGGCGGGAGGAGGGCGGGGCGGGAGGCGGGCCGTGCCGAAGCGACAGGATCTGACCCTGCACCGAGGCCTGCCTTGTGCCCTGAGACCCTGGCAGCGTCTAGGAGCGCAGATCCAGCCCCACTGACCCAGGACTTCCTCCATACTCACCGCCAGCCAGCCTTGCCCTCCGTCCCCTACTCCCCACTGCTGGGGAGGCACTCGGGTCTGTGGCTTTGGCCTTTTCTTCTGTCAGGAGGCACCTACATCCTCCACTCCCCTCGACACCCGTGCCCCACTGTCCGGGACAGCCACTATGTGTGGCCGCTCAAGACTGGGACTCGGAGCCTCTGCTTGGAGCTCACAGTCGACATGTGGCCACCCGGAGCCAGGGCCTCTGCACATCTGGGATCAGAAGAGATGGTGCAAGCCTGAACCAGGCCTGGACTTTCCCAGGTTCACGGCACCACTGTCGGCCTGTGGATTTGGGTATCGAAGTCAATTTCCTTGGTAAATTGCAGCTCTTGAAGCCCCCCTTCCCTCTCTCCAACACGTTTTCCATTCCTTGATGATGCTGTGGTCATCTGATAGCTATTCTGAAACGTGGTAGTGAAGAAGCATGGGTTTTTCCCTTTATAGTCTTTGAATTCATTAGTGAAAACATCGTTCCAAAATGAATGCTTAAAAAGAAACCCCTCCCTCCACCCCAAGATCAATGGATTTGAAAAGTCCCTGGGTTCTAGAATCAAGCATTTCTCTGTAAATTACATCGAATAAGGAAAACAATTTCACTTCATCTTGCTGTAGCACATGCCCGTTAAGGCAATTAAGAAAATAAAATACGAGAAACATGTAAAAGGAGCTCCAGCCTCGTTGCTCAAACGATACCAGTGGGGCCTCACCTTCCAGCTCTTTCTTCTCTCTCTGACTAGGCACTAAGAAAATAGTTTATGATCTTTTGAAATGTCTCAGAAGTGAAAATGAGCTTAACACCTGATCCCTCTGTCAGCAAAGGTATGTATCTGCTTCTCTGCCTAACCAGACAGCCTAATTCCCAGGAAGGTGCTGAGGTGGCCTAAGGTAATGGAGATATAATTAGATTTACCATGAACACAAAATAGAAGACAAAAGCCAAGTAAAGCTGGGAGCGGAGGCAGGTGACATGAGCCCAGCAAACCTCTTTCCCACTGCAGCCCCTAATGGTGCTACTGTTTAATATTCAGACTTGTGGCTTTCAGGCGGCTTTCGCTGTGAATGGTTCTTAATTCCGGACCCAGAGAGCCACTGGGAGCAAGATAATATGGTCATATACTCTGCTGAGGAAGTCTCAGCTCGGTCCTGAGCTTTGAGGTCAAAACGAAAACAAGTCCAGCTTAAACAGTGCTGCTGGGATGACCTCTTGTGGCAAGGGAAGGGGGCACCCCGGAGCCATTGTGGCCACTGTCTCAGCCACATGGATGGCTCCAGGACCCACAATGCCACTGGGTCTGCTGATTTCATTAGCACTCGTTCTGCTTTTCTAAGAGGCCACAGATAAAGGACCAAGAATCAGAACCATTTGGCTGGATATGCTTCTGAATGTTCTGGGAATATGATTCCCCCTCTCCTCCCACCCCCATTTTGAAAGAATAATATACTTCTTCAGTTTCACACGAGGGCTTCTTAACATTGAATGGGAGTATACATCATTCTTGTGTAGGATTTAGAAAATCATTTGAGAAGCGGGTCCAAAAAATGATCAGTGAAATAAGCATGACTGTGGAGTTCATCGAGCAGCTGCTGTTGGAGACCTGAGCCTTCTTTATGGAAATTCCATGAGAGGGAAAACATAGCTCCTGTGGGGTCTCAGAGACAGGGGAGCCCCTTCAGCATGTTATCTGCTCCATCTTAGGGCTCACGGCCAGCCAGCCTAGCTTCAGAGTTCTGTGCTCCTTTCCAGCTCTGCCCTTTGTTAGTCTGCAAGCTCCCTGAGGATAATCAAGCCGATATTTCATACAGAAAGTAACTTTCATATAGAAAGTAACACAAAGCAATTATGTTGACTCATTTTTCTAGTAACATCCTTAACTGACACATGCCCTGACTTTGGAGCCCGTTTTGACTTTGCCTCTATGACGTATGAACTTAGCAAATCCTTTGCTGTCTTGGCCCCATCTCCACACTTTTGTAATAGATGAGCCAAGCTAGATGGATGCTCTGGGCCCTACAGTGAGTGGCTCCAAACCATTAAGCTAATGGATCACAACCCTGGGTGTTTATTAGAATCACCTGGGAAGCTTTTCTAAAACACCTGTGCCTGGACTCCACCCCAGAGCAATGAGACCAGGATCTCTGAGACTGAGGTTTGGGGTTTTATTTTTTAAAGGATTCCTCAGGTGAGTCTGAAGGGCAGCCAAGGTTGAGAACCACTTCTCTAAGATCTGAGTTACTGTTTTTGAGGTATGACCAAGACATAAAACTAAATAACCGCGAAAATGTTAAAGCCATTCTTTCTACCGTCAATTCTCATTCTGAACCTCACCCAAGCCTGCTCTTCCTTTCCTAGGCTCTACTTTTCATTTGCTGCTTCCAATCTTTTGTGTACAGGGAACCATAACACCAAGATTATTAGGATTGTGGGGGTCTGAGATCTCGCCAATGCTAGAAATATAGAAGCTGCATCCATGCTAATTGCCTGGAGTGTTGTTCTTGTTAATTCCTACACCTGGGCCATATTTTAGATAATTAAGGCTGATGACTAAGTGAGCTCAGGGTAAAAGGGATGTTGTAACTTTAACCCATAGGGATGAAATTTTGTCTCTAGGTTAATGGAGAATCTGAGACAAGGATATACTAAGTAAAACTCAGGGACTGATCATAGCTTTAATTCTTGCATGGCTACTGTCTCTCTCTAAACAGAGTTTTCTTTCAGTTTTAGGCACTTCTCAAACTCTAAGGTGTATATGGCGACCTTGGTAAAATGAAGATGCTAACTGGATAGAGTTGGGTTAAGATCCTGAATTTCTAACAAGCTCCAAGGTGGGGCTGACGCCCATAGTCTATGAACCACCCCCAAGTAGCAAGGTCCTATGCTAACTCAATACACACACAACACAACTGCAAAAGCAAACACCCATAACCCCGTCTCAAAACACACAAAATGGTTGACGCTGACAAACTGGTGCAGTGAGCAGCATGTAGGATCAGTAGAATTGTAACGGACACTTTGAGCTAGAAATGAGGCTCCCATTTGCCCGGAGACAGGTTAAAACTTACCTAAATTTGTATCCAAAGCCCTTTTCAAGCATGGGATTACTCCACACGTTGGGTATTATACCCACCCTATCGCTGCGGCTGCCCATCAGCCTGGTTCTTTTTTTTTCTTTTTCTTTTTCACAGGCTCCGGACACGCAGGCTCAGCGGCCATGGCTCACGGGCCCAGCCGCTCCGCGGCATGTGGGATCCTCCCGGACCGGGGCACGAACCCGCGTCCCCTGCATCAGCAGGCGGACTCTCAACCACTGCGCCACCAGGGAAGCCCCAGCATGGTTCTTCTTGCTGCACCCTTAATTCTTCTTTAATTTAGTTTGATTGTATTAATTTGACCTCAGAAAAATATGTTGCATTTCTCTTTATTCCTCCTAGAAAAGTGGCTCTTCATCTTCATGCTTCTAACGTATATAAACTGAGATAAATATATTAACTGTATAGCGCTTTTAGTTTTCATACTGAAAATGTCCTCTGTCCCATTTACACAATATCTCTTGAACTAGCTTTTCAATTTTAGGATATTTTAAATGGAATTCTCATCAATTAACAGCATGGGGGACTTATTTTTACATGAGGTATATAAATATAGTATGTATATACTAATATGTATGTTTTATGTGCTAGGTCAGAATCTAGTTATATCTTAATTTTTCCAAATTTTTAGTCAATCTCCCAAAGACTGCTGAATAATTTATCCTTCCACACAAGATTTCTGACAGCAGAAATTTTAAAATAAAATTATTTTATTGTTTTGGCCACACCACGCAGCATGTGGGATCTTAGTTCCCCGACCAGGTAGCGAACCTATGCCCCCTCCATTGGAAGCACAGAGTCCTAACCACTGGACTTCCAGGGAAGTCCCTGATAGTGCCCCTATTAAATATGAAGTTCCCATGTACAAATGAATCTGTTTCTGGGCTCTGTTCTGTCGCATTTGACTGTTACTATGGTAAAACCACACTTAAAATTTTTTACAGGGCTTCCCTGGTGGCGCAGTGGTTGAGAGTCCGCCTGATTTGAAATACTTGATGGGATAGGTCTTCTCTCTGTTCTTTTTTCAAAATTGTACTTTTGCATCTCTGTATTTTTTCTTTTCTTTTTAACATCTTTATTGCAGTATAATTGCTTTATAATGGTGTGTTAGTTTCTGCTTTATAACAAAGGGAATCAGCTATACATATATTATATCCCCATATCTCCTTCCTCTTGCATCTCCCTCCCACCCTCCCTATACCACCCCTCTAAGTGGTCACAAAGCACGGAGCTGATCTCCCTGTCTGTATTTTTTCTTAATACTTTTGGGATCTTTACTGGCAGCTCATTGAATCTGTACAGCTAAGGAAAATCTCATATTCTTTGAAAACATTTTGTAATATCTCCTTTGAAAGTGTTACATATTTTGTTTTGCTTACTTCTAGATATTTTGTAGTTTTGTTGCTTTTCTAAATGGTATATATTTTTTAAATTTGCCATCATTTTATTTAGAATTGTTGCGTCCATCTCTGTCACTGCGTGCCAATGAAAACATATATTTTCTCTGTGTTTGTATCAGTGAGAAGATAACGATGCCTTAAAAGTTGGAAAGGATACACTTAAATTCTTTCTTTATTGACCTATAACGTACATACAGAAAATTGCATGAGGGAATGCATGAATGGTATTTTTTTAGAGATTTTAAGCTTTTTTAAAAATTAAAGTATAGTTGATTTATAGTTAGTTTATTGTGTTAGTTTCAGGTGTACAGCAAAGTGATTTGGTTAATATATATACATATATATATATATATATATACACACACCAAATATATATATTCTTTTTTAAAAATTCTGTTACAAGATATTGAATATAGTTACCTGTGCTATATAGTAAATTCTTGTTGAATGGTATTTTTTATGCTCCTTTCTGGTGTAAAATTTTGGTGTTGACTTTGCACCCAGCATCCTTGCTAAGCTCTTGTATTAGTTTTGATGGTTCGTTTATCTGCAAATAATAGTTTATTTTTCCCTCTTCCTTTCCAATCCTTATACTTCCTAATGTCTGTCTATCTGTTTCCCTCTCCCTCTCCCTCTGTCCCTTTCTCTCTCTCTTTCTCTCTCTCTCTCTCTTTCTCTCTCTCTCTCTCTAGGTCTCTCTGTCTCGTTGACTTTTGGTGTTTGTTAAAATATGTTAAGTAACAGGAGTGGTTGATGGTAGGTGTTCCTGTCTTTAATAAGAATTCTAAAGTTTAACCAGTAAGTGTGATCTTAGCTGAAAGTTTTGATACATATGCTTTATCAGTTAAAGAATGTCCTACCATTCCTAGTTCTTCAGCTTTTTTTTTTTTAACATATATGTTGAATTTTATTGGATGCCTATTTTGCATCTATTGAAATGATCTACATTTGTGGTGAAGCGGTTACTGTAATGCCGTAGGTTAGCTACCCAGCCCGCATTTCTCTTCTTCTTCATGCTGCAGAACCCTCATTTTGGGGGGGTCTCTACCTCTAAGTTCTTCAGGTAACTGGGAGTAATGATGACCCAGTTCATCGGTAAATCCTGATTTCTCTAAGGTAGTTCTTGGTTTGGGGCGACCACATGCCTTAGCTCTGGCCCATGAGGCCTAAGCTGTTTTTTATTTAGATCTAGAAATTTCTCAGCTATTACTTCTTCAATTATGGTTTGTCTCACATTCTTTTTATTTTCTTCTTTTGGAAGCATTATTAAATAGGTGTTTATATTTCTGCATTCATCCTCCATGTCTTAGCTCATTTTTATTCTTTCCTTCTCTTTTAGCTAATACATCCCAGGAGACTTCCTAAGACTGATTTTTCAGTTCAGTAATTTACTCTTTACTGGTATCCATTATGCAGTTTAGCCTATCTACTGAGTTTTTCATTTCAGGAGTTTTATTTTTGTTTCCACAATTTTTCTTTTTTCTTTGGTGGGGGATAGGCAAGTGAAGAATACAACTTAAAAACGATTGCAAGAAAAACATAAGACTGCTTCTATGACCTTGGGAAGAAATGTATTTGTTTTTTCACGAAGAAACAAGACCTACAAACAAAAATGGAAAAGAATGATAAATTGAAAAAATTGTTTAGCAAACACAAACGGTGGTTTAAAAGATAAGCAACACACTCCCTTTCTTCACCTCTCCCTGTCTCTTAGTCTCTCTCCTCAAACTCCAGATACTTTACAAAGATACTTTAAAACTGACTCAGGGTTTATGAAGAGTAATGGTGGGGGGAAAAAAAGAAAATTCAATCAAAGGAGAAAGCAGTGCAAGCCTGCTTACAAGGAAGTACATCCAAATGAGGCGTGAGTCACAAGACGGGAGCTCCATGCACAGAAATGGTCACACGTAGTGGGAGGAGGGAATGGAAGTGGCAACAAAAGGATTAACTAGAATTTTACAGCAGGGCGTTTGGTCCAGCTGTTGTGAAGATCTCACTGCTACCTCCACACCCCACCGCCCTGGTTAAGGGAAAAACTATATCTGTTCTCTGGAGGAATGGTACTCGGATAGGAGTTGGGGCAGTGCCCTGGAGGGGGGCAGGAAGTCCATAAATAAGCAGATGACCCCCACCCCCGCCCACTGGAGACCCAGGCAAACTCCTTAGCCCTGGATAAGAAGAGAAACAAGCCCCATAGAAGTTCTGCCCATCCCCCAGATAGATTTCCAAAGCCAGGACAGCTGAAACTCTTATAGGGGAGCACAACTTCTGAGATGAGCTCACAGAAAGGAATCACAGGAGGGTGCAAGAACACACATGCCACGCAAAAGAGGCAAAAAACAGAAGAACTTACACCTAAGGGAAGAGAGCAGTCCAAACAGCAAGAAGCAGTATTTAAAACAAGCCTAACTGATATGCCCACAGAAAGTTAGGTTGTGTTTTATGGCAATGACACAAGTATAAGTGGTTATTATTTTTTTTTAATCATATTCTGGAGATGCAGTACGGTAGGGGTACAAGCACAGGCTCTGGAATCGGTTGCCTGGATCTACATTCCATCAGTCGCTTACTGGGTCTGTAACCTTGGGCAAGTCCCTTACCTTCTCTGTGCTTTGAGTTTGTTGTTTGGAAGATGGGAATAATAAAATTACATCTACTTCATGGGGTTTTTATGAAGATTAAATAGTTAATATTTGTAAAGTGTTTAGAGTAGCTCCTAACATATAGTAAGTACTCAATTAATATTTGTTCTTATTATCTTGGAAACAAAATATGCTGTTGTTGAAATTAAAGACTCACTAGGTATGTTGAATAGCAGAATAGATAAGATCGAAGCCTAGAAGGTTGCCTCCCTGAATGCATCACAGACTGAAGGTTGGAAAGTGTGAAATTAAGAGACCTGGAGGATAAATGCACAAATTCCAATATCTATTTAATAAGAATTCCGGAAGCAGAGAAAAGAGAATAAAAGGGAGGCTATATTTGATAAATAATTGAGAAATTTCCAGAACTAAAGACAATTGATATCATCAGAATAGAATAAATAAGGGAAAAGATATCTAAATACATTGTAAAACAATTATCAAGGATAAATTTTTTAAAAATCCTTGTCAACAAGCAAAAAGGATTGATCAATCAGTAAATAGGTAGATAGATAGATAGATAGCTCTTATTGGTTCTATTTCTTTGGAGAACCCTGACAATACAGAGGCAATATTGGAGGGTGGAGGTGGGATACAGGGCTTCAACACTCAGGTACACCTGGGCAGGAGGCATGCTGGGATCTGGAAACAGACCTGCAAGGATGGAAGGAAGCGGAGATGAGGCCAGATGTCTCCAGTGGGTGGGGCATCTGGTGGTGCAATGAATCAGTGAATAAATTCTAGTCCTATGTAAATTACTCAGCAATGAAATAGAGCTGGGGAAGATTAGCTAAGATTACACTATACTTTTAAACATGGATTTTAAGCACATTATTATTAAAGAGTAAAACTGCAGTGAGGGCTTCCTGGAAGGTTCATTAACGTTGGCAAAGTGGAACAAAAATAGTAACACTGTTTATTCACATTGCTGGGAAATGAGTCAGAGATTGCAATCTGAAATTCAAAGCTAGGCGCCAGGATCCTGGAATTGTATGTACAATTTTATTTGTATGGAAACATACGATGTTTTTCTAGGAAGAGGGTCCAAGACTCTAAAAATTAAGAATTATCCATCATGTGATTTGTGATTCTTGATAACTGAAGTTTCCCCTCTCCTTTAGGACAACTTAAGTCATTTTTAGGGAAAAATATGTCTCCTCCAGAATATGACATCTGTCCTTGAGTTCATAAAGACAGTAGACTAAGTATAAATAAGCTTTCTCTTATTGACTTCTTAGGTAAAGTGATTAACCATGTTATGCTTTGGAAACATTCATAAGAAGTTTTAATACCCAGGCCGACCTTCTCCCTAATAGCTTGTACGCCCCCTGTGCCTTTTTAGTTCTATTTACTTCCGAAGGCATTTAGTTACTTTCTCTCCTCTTCCTGTTCACTCCTTAATGAGGGCCTGTGTATCTTGCTTCTTCTAATCTGCTGTCTAAATTTACATGACATTATCTGGATGAGGGGCTAAGGATGGCAGAGGCTGCATAAGGGCCATTTTTCTTAAAGCTTTGTGTCCTCACTATGATCTTGTTCATTTCCTGGTTTGTATTTGTGCCAGAAATCTGACCACTGGATTCATCTGGGCATTGCTACATTTTGTTAAAACTAAACAAACCAGTTGTGGCAGTAACCTTGGGAGACTGGAATATATTTCTGGAACAGTTGCCGTTTTTTTCCCTCATTCTAATTTACAACGCTCTGCTGTTGGTTTGATCTCGTCCCAGGTTTCTGAGGACTGCTGGAGAAGGTCATAGCTTTTTTCTGATTTGATACATTCATCATGTCTGATCCCACGCAGCCCACTCAGCAGTCTTGCTGATTTATTATCTTACTCATAGTGAAGATTTCCAAGTTACTCTTTTTCTAATTCCTCACGGGAATGTAAGCTCCATAAGGGCAGAGACTTGGTCTTGTTTCCTTGTATCCTGAGCACCTATGAGAACCTGACACACAGAAGACATTTAAGAAATACTGGAATGAGAAAACTGTCCAGGAAAGTCTTACATTGGGAAGTGGCAGAAGCACATTCTCCCATCAACTGTTGGGTCACCCAGAGTGGGGAGTGGAGCAACACAGGGAGTCACCAAACTCAACCCTAAATTCACCTTTAATAACATTGGTAAATGGGATTTCATGAAATTAAGAATTTCTCTTCATCATAGGGCTTCCCTGGTGGCGCGGTGGTTGAGAGTCCGCCTGCCGATGCAGGGGACATGGGTTCGTGCCCCGGTCTGGGACGATCCCACATGCCGCGGAGAGGCTAGGCCCGTGAGCCATGGCCGCTGAGCCTGCGTGTCCGGAGCCTGTGCTCCGCAACGGGAGAGGCCACAGCAGTGAGAGGCCCGCGTACCGCAAAAAAAAAAAAAAAAAAAGAGAGAATAAAAACCCAGAGTGTTATATTTGCAAGGTCTAGAACTGACAAACTGCTCGCATCTAGAATACATGAAGAATTCTAACAAATTAATAGAAGCATGGACAAAAGACTTGAACAGACACTTCACAGAAGAGGATATCCAAATGACTGATAAACATATAGAAAGGTGCTGAACCTCCTTACTCATCAGGGAATGTCAATTAGACCACAGAGAAATCCTACCCACCACAATGGCCAAAATGGAAGATACATCCCAATCCTCCAGGGTAGTTTCTTCACTACCCTGATGTCATAAACATATATAGTCATATTTGATTCAGAAATATTAAAGTTTGTTTATTTCTTTAACATTTAGGTTTCAGTATGCCTGGAAGCCATTTTGGGGGTTACATAAAGTCAAAGTTCAATTTTTTCCACACAAAATTTCCTAATTCCATTAAGCAAATAGTGCATTTGTTACTTAGTGCCCTATGATATACTTCTTCCACATGCCAAGTTATCATAGGATCATAGGTGTGGACATATATCTGAGCTATCATGTTCCATTTTCCTATTTATCTATTACTGCATCAATATCATACTTTCACTTACTTTACATTTATGATAACTTTTGATATCAAAATTACCTTTCCTTCATACCTGATTTATACCTTCCTATTGCCTTCTGGAAAAAAAATTCTTTAGCAGCCAAGGCCCATCATAATCTGGCCTTTAACCTCCACTACCCTCTCCTCCCCTACCCCACACCCTATGCTCTTTGTTCCAACCATAGCAATATCTACTTAAGTGGTCAAAATGTATCATGCAGGCAAAGACATGGAATGGGAAGTAAGGAAAGGGCACTGAATATGTAAGGCTTATAGTTCTATGAATAAGGAATGATTTTTAAAGAAACATGCTCCTCAAAATCCAGTATTAAACATAACATAACAACATAATTTTGGGCAGGAGGTTAGGAACCCTGTAAGTGCGTCAATGCTGAAGTTCTTATCTTGGCTGAAAGGAAGTGGTGGAGAGAAGACATAGGTATTAATCATCTTTAGCAGAGATTAGGGAAAATTAAGCAAAGATAAAAGATTTCATAAGTCAAGAGTAACTAAAAGAAAGCATAATAAACTAAACAAACAAAAATACCCCACCAAATCCCAGGAATGCCCCGTTAGTTTAACACTCAAAAATGAATTAATGTAACTTACCATATTCACAGACTAAAAAAAAAAAAAAATGATCATCTCAGTAAATGCAGAGAAAGCATTTGACAAAATCTATCATCCATCCCTGATAAAAAGTCTCTGGAAACTAGGAATAAAAGGGAATTTGCCCCATCTGATAAAGGGTAATCTATGAAAATCTATAGCTAACATACTTAATGGTAAAATAGTTAATGCTTTCTAAGTTTAGGAACAAGGCAAGAATGTCTCTTCCCACAAATTCTATTCAAAATTGTGAAGTTTCTAGTCAGGGCAATAAATTAAGAAAAATACATAAAACAGCAGTCCGCAACCTTTTTGGCACCAGAGACCGGTTTCGTGGAAGGCAATTTTTCCATGGACCAGGGTGGGGTGGGGAGGGGAATGGGGACGGTTCAGGGGATAATGCCAATGATCGGGGCGGCAGATGCAGCTTCGCCTGCTCGCCCACCCTCACCTCCTGCTGTGCGGCCCAGTTCCTAACCGGGGGTTGGGCACCCCTGGTATAAAAGACATCAGATTGGAAAGGGAGAAGGAAAACTGTCTTTATTCACAGTTGACATGATTGCCTACGTAGGAAATCTGATGAAATCTATTTTTAAAAAAGATACTAGAAGTAATAATTTTAGAAGATCAGTATATAAAAATCAATTGTATTTCTCAATATTACCAACAAACAATCAGAAATTTTAA
The DNA here is from genome assembly GCF_003031525.2 of Neophocaena asiaeorientalis asiaeorientalis. Taxonomy (NCBI): domain Eukaryota; kingdom Metazoa; phylum Chordata; class Mammalia; order Artiodactyla; family Phocoenidae; genus Neophocaena; species Neophocaena asiaeorientalis. Next base: position 2,236,003 of record NW_020172178.1, read on the forward strand.
AAACATCATTTAGAATAGCATACAAAATGAGATGCTTAGGGAGAAATCTGGCAAAAGATGTGCAAGAGCTGTACACTGGCTACTACAAAGCATGGCTGAGAGAAATGAAAGAAGGCCTCAATAAATGGAGAGAAATAGAATATTTATGGGTTGGGAGATTCACTATTGCTAAGATGGTAATTCCCCCTAAACTGATCTGTTGATTCAATGCAGGCCCAATCCAAATCCTAGAAGTCTTTTTTTTAATTGACAAGCAGTGGGGAAAGGATGGTCTTCTCAACCAGTGGTATGGGGGGAAGTGGATATATACATGAACCAAAATGAATCCTTATCTTATACAATGTGCAAAAAATATTTCCAGATGGATTGCAGATTTAAATGAGATAGGTTGAATAATAAAACTTTAAAAGGAAAACATAACAGAATATCTTTGTGACCCTGAAGTAGACAGCCTTCTTAAGTAGAACGTAAAATCACTAATCATAAAGAAAAAATAAATAAAGTTGGACTATATTAAAATTGAGGAAGCCTACTCACGTAGTACACTGTAAAAGAATAAAAAGTCAACTCACCAAGTGGGAGAAGATATTTTCAGTACATGTATCTGACAAAGGACTCATATAACATATGTAAAGAACTTCTACAAATCAATATAAAAAAAGGCAATCCAGTAGATAAACTGGCAAAATACTTGAACAGGAACTTCACTAAAGAGGTTATCCGAATGGCCAATAAGTTCATTAGGAAACAGGTTTAATGTTCAAGTTAAACCCAGTATTAGAGACCATTGTGTACTAACCAGAATTGATAAAAGGAAAAAGAAAATATCAACTTCTGGTTAGCTTGTGAACAACTGGATCTTTATGCCCTGTTGGTAGAAGTGTAAATGCATGCAATTTGGAAAATCATCTGACAATTTCTACTAGTGCTGAAAACACAGGTACCTGATGACCCAACAATTCCATTCCCAGGTACACACCGCACAGAAATGTGAACCTATGTCCACCAGAAGTCATGGACTAGAATGTTCATTGCAAAACTGTTCAGACTGGAAACCATCAAAAGCCCATCAATGGTCAAATGGTATTCACTCCATCATGGTATTTCCATACAATGGAATACAACTTGGCAACCAGAAGGAGCAAATTACAGCTATGCGCAACAAAATGGATGAATCCCCCAAACAGAAGGGTGAGGAGAGTTACAGCCATGGGTGAACTCGCAGACATTGTGTGGGCAAAAGAAGCCAGGCGCAAAGGGGTATGTACTGCATGACATTTACATTTGCATTCACGGAAAGCACCAAGAGAAGCAAAGCTAATCTGTAGCGTCATAAGTCGAGAGAGTGGTTATTCTCGGTTGCGGAGATAGTGGCTGGAAGGGGATACAGGGAAGCTCCTAGGGGTCTGGCCATGTTCTTCTTTATGGGCTGGGTCCTGTGGCACAGCTGGATTCAGTCTGGGATCATTTAACATGCTATACACTCACCATATTTACAATTTGCTGGAGATATACTATATTCAGTTAGAAGGTTTCTATTGTTAAAATGAAATGACCATCAAGTGTTAAATAATAAAGAGAAGTTATATGGAATTCTGATAATTAAAAGCCAAAGGATCAGCACAGGCTTAAGTGCTATTGGAACTTGGAGGTAAGAGTGGCTGGCGTGGCCTGGAGCGCTGCCAGTGGTCTTTGTGGGGGAGGGGTACTGGAATGGCCTCAAAAGACAGCCTCTGGATGAAAGGGAATAGGTCCTTCGGCTCCAGATAAAAAATAACCTTTGAAAAGTGGGCCAATGATTATAGCCTATTCTTTCTGTAAGGAATGGCACCAAGAAACGGAGGAGAGCTTAAACAAGCTTTATTTGGGAGCGCTCCTGGGTGAGGTTCACTGGCCAGAGAGAAAGGGGCCAGAGAAGTCGCGCCCCGGCGAGGGTTTGGGCAGAATTTATAGGGGAAGAAGGGAAAGGGGTGTGGCGAATCCGGGAGGGCGCAGGGAATTCCTTATTTGGTGGTCTCTTCGGGTATCGTGGCAATATCTGGAGCCGGGGGCATCAGTCTTGGGACCGTTAGGCCCGTCCCTCGAAAGGCGGGAAGGCTGGGCCGGGTGGAAAGTCTCCGGGTCAGTTTCCGGAACTGGGTGGTCCGGAAAGTGTCGGTCTGATGCAACCTGTGAGTCTGATTGCGTTCCCCCGCCTCGGGCCATTTGGCCTTATACTTTCCACCCAGAGAAGTCTTTCTGACCAGCCCTTTAAAGGGAAAGATGAAAAGGGACTTTCAGCATATAGTGGAGATGGAGACATACCTGCAGGATCTTAGTCAAGTTACCTTGCTTCTCTGAGACTCATTTTCTTCATCTGTAAAATGAAGGGAAAAAGTGTCCCTTCAGAAGATTAGGGGAGTTACATATGATGGTTGACATAAAAATGTTAGTTAAAAGAAAATAAAAGATGGGCCCTAGGTGGCCTTCCTTGGTCCCTAGATAAACTGTGTATTATAGTTTCAGTTTAAGCACAAAGCTTTTTCTGGACCTCCTCCCCACCAAGCACCTGTGGGTAACAATGATAGACATATAAATAGCAGACTTCAGACTCCCGGCCCCCCAGACTGGAGCTGCTGTTGGTCAGCGCAGAGGCTGAGGGCATTGGTGCTGGGGTGATTGACAGGGGGCTGGAGTGGGTCTAGGCTCCTTACGCAGTTTATTAATTGAATTCCCTTTGCTCCATTCCCTGCCTGGAGATGAAGCAGCACTTTTATTTGAGGACAAGAAGCCTGCCCGTGGGTCCTTGAGTCCCCTGATGCCAAATGTGCATGATTCTTCACGTTCTGAGGCTGCTCCCTGCCGCTGAAAGCTGGGAGGTGAGTGTTATGAGCTGCAGGACTCCCAGGAAACAAGAAGTGGAGGGCGAACTCAAAACATCTATTGCAGGGCTTCCCTGGTGGCGCGGTGGTTGAGAGTCCGCCTGCCGATGCAGGGGACACGGTTCGTGCCCCGGTCTGGGAAGATCCTACATGCCGCGGAGCGGCTGGGCCCGTGAGCCATGGCCGCTGAGCCTGCGCGTCCGGAGCCTGTGCTCCACAATGGGAGAGGCCACAACAGTGAGAGGCCCGCATACCACACACACACAAAAAAACCACCCCCAAAAATCACATCTATTGCCAAATCTCCCACTTCTTGGGATTTTACCACCTCTTGCCTGGGGTTCTTGTGAGAACCTCTTAAATTACCTCCCTGCCTCTAGACTCTCCTTATCACCACCCTCCACTCCCACCATACCTCTCCCACCAGAGTAAGGGTAAAGTTCAAACTACAGAGCAAACTATACAAGAGTCTTTGAGCTCTGGCCTTGTTGAGTGCTGGAAGCAGGGAGACCGTTGAGATTGCTGCTGTGTGCTGGGGAGGGATGGTGGTGGCCCATACAAAGGCAGAGGCAGCTGAGATGCTGAGAAACTAGCTGTGGAAAAAGCTCACAGGAAGTAGAATCAACCGGAAATAAAAAAGAAGCAGCAGGAAATAAAGTAGAATCAATAATTAGGAGGATAAAATCAACAGCAAGTCAAATCAAACCAACAGAAAATAAAATAGAATCAAGAGAAAGGAAATCATTTGGATGGGTTTTTTTTTTGTTTTTTGTTTTTGGCAGGGGAGGAGTAAAGAAGGGAGAGGAAGAGTAGGGAATCTCTCCCCAGATTCTTTCCTGGAACCAGTGTGGATGGGGTTGCCATTCCCTGTGATGGGAAACACAGCAAGAGGATGTCTTAGCCTGGGCCCCCTGCAGACAGAACCCCAGAGAAAGGCTTGTAGTGGGGCTGTTTATTGGAGAACATAGTACCAGAGAGAAGGAGGGAGGGCCTGGGGAAGTGAAACAGGAAGGGAGAACCCAATGCAAGGAGGCCTTATTAAACTGGCCACCACTCTGAGAGACTGCTCTGTCCCATGGACACTCTGAGTCACTTTATGAAATGCTTCTCAGGACTGTGCTCCTGGGGGAAGGCAGTGGGAGGCATTGGCTCCTATCCCTTTGGTCAAGACCTGCCCGTCGGTGTTAACTTCCCACACTTCCGGTTGGGCAAGGATGAGTGCCCAGGAGTGTGACACCCATGAGAGAAGCCCTGGGACAGGGCATAAGATACACATGGCCAAAAGCTGAGACCAAGCGACCCCTGTACAAAGCTGATCAAAGCTCAGCAGAAATGGCCATGGCAGCAGTAGCTGGAAAAGAGGTGAGGTGGGGGCGGGGGGTGTGAGAGCCTTGTACTCCGTTAGAGAGAGAGGTATGCGGGAGGCATCCCATACGCACTGCAAAGGAGAATAGATTAAAATAGAAAGGTCATACCCCTGTGCCTGAGGAGCCCACAATCGCATAGGAATGCACAAAGGGGGACAAATTACACACGAGGTGTTAAGTGTGCCCTCACTGCTAATCTCTGTCAATGTCTATTTGCTTTGTGGCAGGTACTGATGTGAGTTAAGTGCTTTACCATGGATTTGTTCATTTAATTCTCACCAGCAATTCTGCAGGGAGGTGCTATTATTAGCCCCATTTCACAGAGAAGTGATGCATTGTCTGAAGGCATAATCTAGTAAATGGCGGAGCCAGGATGCAAATCTTTTAACCCCTTTGGAGTTATCAGAGGAAGGAGAGGCTGAGTTTGGTGGGTGGGAGGGGGCAGATCAGCCACGAGTTGATTGGAATAATACCTCTTGGTGTTTGCGCAGAGGTGTTTGCATCTGTGATTTAGTCAACGCTAATAATACAAGGCAGGACTCATCATTATTATCTTACATTTACTGAAGAGGAAAGAGAAACCCGGAAAGAGGTGAAGCATCTTGCTCCTGGCCACCCAGAGCATCAGCGGTGAGGTCACTGCAGGATGTCGGCCAGATGACAGAAGTGTAGCCCCCTTCCCCACTTCCGCCCTATAAGTGGGCAGCCTGCTCCGGGAGAGGGGTGACCAGCGGGGCCTGGGCCCACTGGCATTCCAGTGCTGTCCCCAAGTGAGTCCGGCACCACTAAACAGACTCAGTTTTACCTCTGGTAATTTCCTCCCTCCATAAAGATTTGGGGCTACAGAAAAGAATGGATTCCTCAACGCTGAAAGCGAATGCCCCTTGATTCCAGACACAGGGGGAAATATTTATCCTCCTTTAGATCACATCTCCTGGGTCTTTTTCCCCGAAAGCCGGTCTTGGGGCAGTGGGCCACCAAGCTTACGGCAGCAGTCACACTCCAGATAGCAGAAGACATTTGTGTTCCCTTTGGTTTAAGTCAAAAAAGAGAGTGTTCGTGATGCACAGAGCCACCTGGACGGTCATCGTCCCCAGGGTAGGTGGGCTAGTCCTGGGGTGAAACCATGAAATGGACAAGCACAAGGTATTTTATAAAGTAATCTCGTATATATACATTTTTATATATTTATACTCATATATATGTATGTATAGTATATATATAGTATCTATATAGTGCTCATAAGGTGCCAGCCTCCCTGTAATCCTCTCAGCAGCCCTATGAAGCAGGTACAATTAATGTCCCCATTTTACAGAGGAGAAAATTGAGTCAAGCAGAGGTAAGTGATTATCCAAAGTCTCACAGGTAAGCAGGAGAACAGGGATTCAAGCCCAGGCAGTCTGGCCCCAGAGTTGTACTTTTAACCTCTAGCAAGTGTGACCTGTCTAGACAAATGAACATCGGACTGGACATTGGATTGGAGATGGACTGAATTGGACAGGTTGCCCAGATGCAGCTCATTGAGTAAGATTTCTGTTGCGCTCACCCCTCCTCCCCATCTACCCCATCCCCTAAGTTATTCTGAAGGTAATATGACCCCAAGGGGTACTGGGACCCATTGCTTTGACCCTCTCTTTGCTGCTGGAGATGACCCATCTGGCTATCCTTCTTGTGACTCAGAGGTTATTTTCCCTGAAAATGTTTGCTATGAGCCTTACTCAGCTCCTTGGCCCAGTCGTCTTCTAGTGTGACATCAGGGCTTCAGGCTGGGGCCAAGGTCCCCAGACACCCACACCGGCCTCTGGAGGAGCAAGCATGAATGACTCTGCTTGCACTAGATCCTGGGGACAGAGGGTGGAAGGATGCCTTAGAAAGAACCTAGGTGCTTTCACCTGGACCTTGGTGGGAGATGCTTAAGAGTGAAGACTTTGGGACACCAGTTGCTTCCCAGCTGATGACCTTGGGTGATCTGACCCCTCGTGGGGCCTCAGCTTTCCCATCTACAACCTGAGATGATTCCTAAGGTTCTTCTTGTTTTATTTTTTAATTTTTTTTATACATAGGATTTTATTTTGCACTGCTATAACAACTTCATTATAGTCCAAGGGAGAAAAAGAAAAAGAAGGATAAAACCACCACATTGAGCAAATTACTAAAGCTTTTCTCCTTTTGACAGGATTTTCCATCTGGTAGGTTTATTGTCATATCCCCTTCAAAACCGACAAGACGCTCACCATGTTTTAAAGATTATAGGTTGCCACTGAAAGAAAAATTTTACACAGTCACTGTACATCAAGGTTGAAAAACTGTCCTGCGAGAAAAATATACTTAGAAATCATGTGAATAAAAGAAAAAGAAAACGTGATTGTGTTCAAGGAAAGATTAAAGTCCTCGTTATGTGCCATCTAAATGTGGACACTCACTCCTCCGAGTCTCTCAGGGCAGGGGGAGTCCTTTCTTCCGCCCACCTCACTCATTATACTGTGTTTTTACCCAACAGTATGCATTAAGGCAAACAAATCCTTTTCTGAAGAGGTCTTAAAGAAACTGTGGACAAACAGCAAACTTTTGGCATTAAAACAGGTTAACACATACATAGCCTTTAGAATGTACATTAAGCATATTTCTCTCGGACTAGTGACAAGAAAAAGATGAACATGCTTGTTAACAATGTCAAAAAGTTTAAAATTCAGTGTCCAAGCAATTCCTAACGATGCTTCTGTAGCTTTAAGCTCTAAACAGTATAGAATTTATGCAAATGCATTAAAGAATCCAGGCTTGGCAAATTACACCCAAGCAGGTTATTAAATTATATATACAGAAAGTAAATGATAAATACAGAATTAAAAGAGTCCTTCTGTTTTCCTTATAGCCTTGAAAATTGACAAACTTTTGAGGACAATTCCATAATATTAAACATTAGGTAACCACAGATGTGGGGAAACCTAACTACATGAACAGATTTAAAATACTCAGGATGACTTTGTAGCGTTCAATACAATTCAGTTCGTAGGTAAGGGCACAAGACAACACTGAGCAAAAATAATCACGTCAATTGACCTAGAAATCAAATGCAAATAGATATGAATACAATCTCCAAAATCTGTCTTTTTAAGTGAACATTAACCACTTATTCAAAGTTACACAAGAATTTGAAGGATTAAAGTCTTCTTCTGTGACATAAAGCCATTTCGAAGAGTTTCATGTCTCAGCTGAGCAGGTGGGTGAAAGAATAGGTGAGTAGCCCCTTCTGGGCAGCGAGACAGTAAAAACAGATTCAACAGCAGCCTCCCTCGCCCTGCTGTCCTCCCTGACTGCCTGCGTGCTGCGTGCGTGGCGTCAGTAGCAGCACGCTGAGGGCCAATTTTAATGCCATTTGCCTCATTATTAATGTCAAAGGCTCCTTGGATTTTTTCATAAATTTCTTTTGCTGTATTAATAAATGCCTCTTCTACATTAGAAGCAGTCTTAGCAGAAGTTTCCATGAAGATAAGTCCATGTTCTCGTGCAAAAGCTTCACCTTCTCTTTTTACTTCTCTTCTAAATTCTAAATTGTAAGGAACGGCACCAAAAACGGAGGAGCGCTTAAACAAGCTTTATTTGGGAACGCTCCCGGGCGAGGTTCACTGGTCTGAGAGAAAGAGGCCAGAGAACTCGCGCCCGCGTGAAGGTTTGGGCAGAATTTATAGGGGAAGAAGGGAAAGGGGTGCGGTGAATCTGGGAGGGCGCAGGGTATTCCTTATTTGGTGGTCTCTTCGGGTATCGTGGGGGACCGTTAGTCCCGCCCCTCGAAAGGCGGGAAGGCTGGGCCGGGTGGAAAGTGCCCAGGTCAGTTCCTGGAACTGGGTGGTCCGGAAAGTCTCCAGGTCAGTTTCAACCTGTGAGTCTGATTGCATTCCCCTGCCTCGGGCCAGTTGGCCTTACATAAATCACTTTTATTTCCAGTAAGCATAATGACCATGTTGGAATTGGAATGCTGGCGGGCATATTCTAACCAGGTTGTCAAGTGGTTGAATGTGTCTCTCCTTATAATATCATACACTAGTAAAGCCCCTGCTGCACCTCTGTAATACGACCTTGTGATGGAACGAAAGGACTCCTGACCTGCCGTATCCCAAATCTGAAGTTTTATCTGTTTCCCATCAATAGTTTTCATTCGAGCACCGAACTCTACACCAATAGTAAGGTCATGCACTGGCTGAAACCTCTTGTCTGTAAACTGTAGCAATAAGCATGATTTACCAACGCCTGTGTCGCCGATGATAATGTACTTGAACAGACAGGCGTACGCCATGGCCGCGGCCGCCCGGCGCCAGGGCAGGCGGCTCCTGTTCCGCCGCGCCCCTCACCACGGCGCCGCTGGGCCTCGAAACGCCAGGCTCCGCCCGCCACAGCCGCCGCCGCCGCCGTCGTCGTCAGCCGCCGCGAGTGAGGTGCCGAGAGGAAGCGGGAGAAATCGACACCGTCGGAGGCAAGGGAGACGGCGCCCAACCGAGCCCAACGGAGCCCAGCTGAACAATAACAGCGGCCGCGGCGCCTCCGCCCCGCCTCCCTCGCCTGGTTTTAACAGCCCCCGAGTCTGACCGTTGTCTTCCGCCCAGATCCTCCAATGGCTCCTGGATCCCTAGGGCTGTCTCTGGTCTCTTTTCAAAAACAGGTAGCACAGCTGGGTGATTCTTCAATGCAACATGCATTGCTACAGGGAGGACGTAGGCTGATACCTTCTACTGCTCCAAACAAAATAGCCTTACAGTCTTTTATTATATTTTTACACCAGGGAAGCCCTATTATATTTTTTTAAGAGGAGAATAAAAATGGAGAAGTACCCTGGTAGAATGTCGACTTTGCCATCCTAGTTGAATCTAGGGGAGAATCCTTGCTGAAAAAAAATGCCAGCAAAATGTATCTTCTTATTTTTTAGGTTGAGAGTGAAATGGTGCATTTTCTAGGCAGTTATAACTTCAAGACAAGTTTCCTATCTCCCCTGGTGGTAAGATGGCCACCCCTAAGCCCCTACCATGAAAAAAGTCTGTGGCGACCACTGTAGGGACACAGAGATAAATTAGTGCAGCAAGGCCTTCCAGGTATTGTGATAAAGGTCTTTATAAATCATAATGGGGACACAAAGGAGAATCAGCTCCTCTTGGGTGGACGGTTGGGCACACATCTGCGTTTAGTTAGGACAAGTAACCCTAGCTGCTGTGAAAATCATCCCCCAGATGTCATAGCTTAACGCAATACAAATTGACGTCTCACTCCAATGTCGGCATTCTTGCTTAGGGGTGGTCTTTCCCCCCACCATCCTGGGACCCTTCCACACTATGGCTGTGCCATCCCCTGGGGTCTTGGAGTCTGCTGCTGGATCCTCTGTCTCTGGCTTGGAGATGGGAAAGGAGAGAGACCAAGCCCGAGGTTCTCATGGGCTAGGCTGTGAGCGACTCTCCTCACTTCTAGCTCACAGTCCAGAACTCAGAGACCCAGGTGCATCCAGCTGCAGGGGAAGATGAGAAATGGCGTCTAGCTGCACGCACAAGACGAAAGGTAGTAGGTTTGGAGCTGTCAGTCTCCACCACGAGCCTCCAAGCCAAATCCATCTTGTTCCCCTGCAGGTATGTGTTCCCATCTGAGTGTGCGCTCTGTGGGGGTGGTCGGCCGTGTGGGTTGCAGCGCCGCTTCTCATTTAGAATTCCAGGCTGCAGCAGAAGGTTTGGGGCTTAAAAGGTGCTCTGTACGTTTCTATTGGCAGGTTGATGAGTGCATGAATGCTTGAGTTGGATCTTATTTGAATTTAATATAATTTTGAACTAACACTGTGATTTGCAAAGGCGATGCTTCATTGTATACGAGAAGAGTTCTAACTGGCGAAGGAAAATTCTTTGAATGTAAAGGACCTTTATCCCTTGCAAGCCTACCTGTCCCGACCATGAGATCAAGTCTTAACACCATCATTCATGGGATGGCAGACTAGGGAGATGGTAGACGCAGTGCGCAGTATGAGTGAAACTAGCCTGTATGCTATCGTAGCATGAGTCCAAAACCCTTATCTAAAATAGGGTGGCAATTATCACCATTCTATGCAAAAAAGATGACTTTTTCTTTGGTAATAACTCTCATTTGGGGGCTCTCGGTGGTAACCACGGTAGGTCAGGACCTCCCCCTCCAAGGGCCATTTGTCATTAAGTAAAGACAAGGAAAGGATAGTGGGAGTAACGGCAGCTGCTGTTAAGGAGACCTTGAAATATTATCTAGACCAAAGTTTCTTAACTCCAGCACTATTGACATTCCGGGCTGGACCACTGTTTGTGGTGGGGTCTTTCCTGTGCCCTGTAGGGTTTTCAGCTGCATCCCTGACCTCCATCCACTAGATGCCAGTGGCACCCTCACACACACATCCGAGTTGTGATGACTTAAAATGTCTCCAGACACGGCCAAATGCCCTTGGGGATCAGAATCACTGGAGGAGAGAACCCCTGATGTAGGGAATCCCTGATGAGAGGTGTAGACGTGGGGCCACATTTCCTAGTTCTCGCTCCTGCTCTCTTTAAGGCACAGCACACGAATCCCCAGGCACCATTGTACCTGTTTAAGGAAAATGTGGCTGAGAACGCTACCTGAGCTGTCAGCATCCCCTACCTTCTGAGCAAAAGGTCGGGTTGGAGGGATGGGGGTGAGCCATCCAGGCTGCCTTGAAGGGTCCATTCCAGCAAGATCGTTCCATGCTGACATGTTTCACCAGGCAGCATCCACAGAGTCCATCCTGATGGAACCTAAAAGGGCATCTCTCCGGTCAGGTTCAGGGGACTTGGTCAGTTCCAGCTGCTCATGGAGAGAACCCCCCCAGAACCAGGAGGCACAAAAGCCACCACATTCCTCAAGCACCGCAGCTACCAGAGCGGCATCACCCTTCTTCCCTGCACCCATTGCCTGAACTCAGAGAACAGAGAGCTTTGCTGAGTGTGACTCCTCTACCTTCGATAACAAAGCTTGTCGAGGGGTTTCTGGGTCATGACTCTTCACGTCTGATGTCCTCCTTGTTTCAGCTCAACAACCTTGGAAATTTCATAGAGTGAAGATAACTAGCTCCATTTTATAGATGAGTAGACTGAGACGAAGGGAGGTTGAGTGACTTTTCCAACAAGAACTCAAATCATTCAAATCTCAAATGATGGTCCTTTGAGTCCAGGTCCACACTCGCAGAGCTGCTGTTTACAAAGTTAGGTGGGATTTGGGGCTGTTCAAATCCCTGCAGTCATCTGCCATGGTGAACTCTGGGGGATGTGTATGTCTCTCTCCCTCCCTTAGGTAGGACGTCCTGGGGGTGGGAACACGATCTCTGGGATCTGACAGCCAAATAACTCTCATTTGGGGGCTCTCGGTGGTAACCACGGTAGGTCAGGACCTCCCCCTCCAAGGGCCATTTGCCATTAAGGCCCTTGGATATCCAAGGAAAGGATAGTGGGAGTAACGGCAGCTGCTGTTAAGGAGACCTTGAAATATTATCTAGACCAAAGTTTCTTAACTCCAGCACTATTGACATTCCGGGCTGGACCACTGTTTGTGGTGGGGTCTTTCCTGTGCCCTGTAGGGTTTTCAGCTGCATCCCTGACCTCCATCCACTAGATGCCAGTGGCACCCTCACACACACATCCGAGTTGTGATGACTTAAAATGTCTCCAGACACGGCCAAATGCCCTTGGGGATCAGAATCACTGGAGGAGAGAACCCCTGATGTAGGGAATCCCTGATGAGAGGTGTAGACGTGGGGCCACATTTCCTAGTTCTCGCTCCTGCTCTCTTTAAGGCACAGCACACGAATCCCCAGGCACCATTGTACCTGTTTAAGGAAAATGTGGCTGAGAATGCTACCTGAGCTGTCAGCATCCCCTACCTTCTGAGCAAAAGGTCGGGTTGGAGGGATGGGGGTGAGCCATCCAGGCTGCCTTGAAGGGTCCATTCCAGCAAGATCGTTCCATGCTGACATGTTTCACCAGGCAGCATCCACAGAGTCCATCCTGATGGAACCTAAAAGGGCATCTCTCCGGTCAGGTTCAGGGGACTTGGTCAGTTCCAGCTGCTCATGGAGAGAACCCCCCCAGAACCAGGAGGCACAAAAGCCACCACATTGCTCAAGCACCGCAGCTACCAGAGCGGCATCACCCTTCTTCCCTGCACCCATTGCCTGAACTCAGAGAACAGAGAGCTTTGCTGAGTGTGACTCCTCTACCTTCGATAACAAAGCTTGTCGAGGGGTTTCTGGGTCATGACTCTTCACGTCTGATGTCCTCCTTGTTTCAGCTCAACAACCTTGGAAATTTCATAGAGTGAAGATAACTAGCTCCATTTTATAGATGAGTAGACTGAGACGAAGGGAGGTTGAGTGACTTTTCCAACAAGAACTCAAATCATTCAAATCTCAAATGATGGTCCTTTGAGTCCAGGTCCACACTCGCAGAGCTGCTGTTTACAAAGTTAGGTGGGATTTGGGGCTGTTCAAATCCCTGCAGTCATCTGCCATGGTGAACTCTGGGGGATGTGTATGTCTCTCTCCCTCCCTTAGGTAGGACGTCCTGGGGGTGGGAACACGATCTCTGGGATCTGACAGCCATGTTCATGTTTTAGCTCCGCCGGGCCCATACCTTCTCACCTTGCGCAAATGGCCTAACTTGCCTGACCCTCAGTTTCCCCACCTGCAAAACGAGGATAATATCAGTCACTACCTCCCCTGCTTGTTGTGGAGATGCGACGCGGAGCCGTCAGCACAGCGCTCGGCAGCTGTCCTGCCCACTCCCCGTGAGCTGTGATTGTCTCTTGTCTGTTTTTCTGCCAGTTAACACAGCTGGCTCTGCTCTCCATAAAATGGGGGTGAACCCCTCCTAGCAGAATGGGTATTGTTTTGGTTTTTGAGAAATGTAATTAAAATCTGGAAAGAGTTCACTAGATTCCGGACAGAAGATAAGCCCTCTTTATGTGGCTTGTCCCCTGAGTCTACTGCATACTCCATTCTTTAAAATATTCCTCGCTCTCTCTCTGAGCAATTAGCGTTTATCAATTTAGCCATTTTTAATGAAACAGGTGATTAGGGCTCAGTAAGCTGGCAACGTAAAGTAAGTAGAGGGCATGGAGGGTGGGAGTCCAGCTCAAAGGGAGGCCGGGGGTTTACTGCATCTTTCAGAGGGTCTTGGGGACGTTCAGGAGGAACAGGACACTGGGACACGTGGATGATCGAGGGCTGGAAGGGCGCTCCTGTCAGCCTGGAATTGAACAGCAGGCGTCGCACTTGTATTCGCGTCTGAGCCTCACAACCACCTAATGGTGAGGAATGACTCTTCAGGAAGGTCTGAAAACCCCAGCCTGGCTCCAGTGAACTGATGGATTTATGGGCTTTTCAGTGCCGAGGTCCTTTAATTTGATATCCCAAATTTTGTGCCTTGTATATTATTATCTCCATTGACAGATGGGGAAATTGAGGCCCAGACTAGTTAAGTGTCTTAAACTGAAGCAGCTGTTTACGGCTTAAAGCAGCAGAGCTTTGTGGACACCAAGGCCTGCTCCTTACGCGGCACCAAGCTGTGTCTCAACCTCTATCAGAATAAGGTGGGACAGCCAGAAACGAGGTGGGTCTGGACCAAAGGAAAGACAATGGCATCTTTCTGGGGAGAGAGGTTGCTGATGCATTCAATGGAGAAACAGTTTCACAGCATTTAGCACTTAGCATTTTGCATTCCTCCCGCCGTGGGCAGTCCAAGGTTTGGGAGACATAGACGAATTAGAGTGATGGGAACCAGAGGGGCTGAGTGGAGGCAAAATGGAGAAGAAGCCAACGTTTGGAAGGAAGGAGTGATCCTCAGGACATGGACAACTGAGTGAAACAGTGGGCATCCAGAATACATTTGGAGAAGGAGAAACAGAAGCTGAATATGTAGTCCAAGCATCTTCCTAATTACAATAACCAGAGGGATTGCAGCGAAAATGAGAAGCGGGGAGTGAGAGTGACTTCTGTAACTCAGACCATGGTATAATGCTCATCAAAGACTTAACATTCAGTTCTCCAAACAGCCAGGAAAGGGAGCCATTTGATCCCTATTTACTTTCTGTTTCTAGGCTCTGTTGTGTCCCCCTTCTCAGAGCCACAAGGAGAATTTCAGAAGGCATCACCTGTGTTAAGCCAGCAGGCCGTGGCTTCTATGTGGCTCTTTTGATGCACTTAAATGGCCCATTTCCCCGTTATTGTTAAGACTATTATTGAGAATGTTTTATGTGAAGGAGAAACTATTTTCTCTCTTAATCAAGTTTTCTACCTTGGTCTGTAAAATAGAAACTTTTTTTCTTTTGGAAATGTTGGAAAGTGGTTTCTACCCTTTAGTCCACTCTATCAATTGACTACTTCTGGAAGCAGGAAGAACGACTTAATTGGCTGGAAGGATGGGTAAAGGGACTGTACATGAGTGTCTTGGACCCTTCTGGGCTCTTTCTATTGGCCTCTGCAGACTCTAGAGGGTAGAGCGTCCCTCCCACTCCTTTCCTCCATGGGGTAAGCAGCCCTGGATGGGGCCCGGGCCAGTCCTGGTAACTCACTAGACGCTTCCTGGCCCCTCTGTGATTGGCAGGGTATGAGTTGGCCCCAATTCTCCTCTAGCTACTTGACTCCCCCATTGTGGAATTCCATGATCTGGGCTTCCCGGAGCAGGTGACAATTACGCTGAGATGTGAAGAACTCTTAGAAATTAGTCATGTGAAGATAGATTGGAGGAACAATCCAAACAGAGGACACAGCAAGGAGGTGTCAACTGAAAAAAAAGGCACAGCCTAAAAGTTGAGAGTTATGTTTTATTTGGTGGACAAATCTGAGGACTTAAGCCCAGGAAACGGCATCTCAGATAATTCCGAGGGACTGCTCCAAAGAGGTAAATGAAATTAGCACTCTTCTATGTATGGGAAGATGCAAGAGTCTGGGCTCACTGAAATCATTCCTCTGATGTGCACTTCAGATATCTGGGGCCAGTATCCTCTGCTTTCTCACCCCGTTTCCTCAGGGTGCACCCTCAGGGAGTGGCTGCAGGATAGGCATTGTTTCCATCCTGAGTTCCCTCAGGGCTCACCGTCCAGGTGGCTGTAATGTGATGGCTTGATGGCTGGCACATCCTTTGTTCACTGATACGCAGGCGACATTCCTAGTTCATAGAGGTGAGAGACAGGATGACAAAGGTAGGGTGGTACGTGTGTGTGCTATTCCCACAGCATAGGAGGTGAGGCAGGGCATGGTAGGAGTTAGGCTGGAGCAGTCACAGGAATATCACAGGACCTCCATGTCCAGCTCTGGAACTCTCTCTTTTTCAAAAATTTTTTATTGGACCACAGTTGTTTAACAATGTTGTGTTAGTTTCTGCTGTACAGCAAAGTGAATCTGTTATACATATACATTTGTCCACTCTTTTTTAGATTCTTTTCCCATATAGGTTATTACAGAGTACTGAGTAGAGTTCCCTGTGCTCTACAGTAGGTCCTTATTAGTTATCTATTTTATACATAGTAGTGTGTATATGTCAATCCCAATCTCCCAATTCATCCCTCCCCACCTTTCCCCCTGGTAACCGTAGTTCCGTTTTCTACATTTGTGACCCTATTTCTGTTTTGTAAATAGGTTCATTTGTACGATATTTTTTAGATTCCACATATAAGTGATATTGTATGATATTTGTCTTTCTCTTTACGGAGAACAGTATGGAACCCTGTTTATTGTGTAGACTAATTGAGTTCTGAAACATGTTTCTTAGAAAATTGGCCTTGTGACATGGTCCTTGGGAAAAAGTCCCAAGGCCAAGTATGCATGGGCAATGCTTTAGAGATTCCTAATAAACAGTAGCACATTAGGGAACTGAGAATCCTTCAATGAAGAAAACTCTTCAATTTATTGACTTGGTAATAATTTGTAACACTCTGAAAAGCCAATATTTTAAAAACCTCTTTGGAAAACACTGTTTATGGGTAATCAAGGGTCTTGGAAATGTTTTCTGAAGGAGAGTAATTCTGCATGATTTATCTTTAACCGTATAGAGGTTAGTTTTGAAGAAAACAAAGCTGTATAGAGGAGACTAGTGAGGAGAGGGCTATAGGAATTCGGGGAGAAACGTTAAGAATATATGAACCATTGGGAGATATTGAGGAAGGAAACGGGTTCAGAGATGTTTGGGAGGTAAAATAATCAGAACTGGGAGATCTATTGGATGTGAAGGGTAAGGGGAGGAAGAGTCAAGGATGACTTCAAGGTATAACCAAGTAGATAGTCATGCCACTGACTAAGAGAGAGAGAGAGGGCACTTTTGGACACGTTGAGTTTGAAGAGCCATGATGTGTCGGTGGAAGGATCTGGTATGCAGATATGTATGAGTCTGGCTCATTGGAAGAAGTTCTGGCTTATGTTACGATTTTTTTTTTTTTGTGGTACGCGGGCCTCTCACTGCTGTGGCCTCTCCCGTTGCAGAGCACAGGCTCTGGACGCGCAGGCTCAGCGGCCATGGCTCACGGGCCCAGCCGCTCCACGGCATGTGGGATCTTCCCGGACCGGGGCACGAACCCGTGTCCCCTGCATCGGCAGGCAGACTCCCAACCACTGCGCCACCAGGGGAGCACTTTTTAGACTTTTTAAAATTTATTTTTTTATACAGCAGGTTCTTATTAGTTATCCATTTATACATATTAGTGTATATATGTCAATCCCAATCTCCCAATTCATCACACCACCACCACCCCGCCGCTTTCCCCCCTTAGTGTCCATATGTTTGTTCTCTACATCTGTGTCTCTATTTCTGCCCTGTAGGCCGGTTCATCTGTACCATTTTTCTAGGTTCCACATATATGCATTAATATACGAGAGTTGTTTTTCTCTTTCTGACTTACTTCACTCTGTATGACAGTCTCTAGATCCATGCATGTCTCTACAAATGACCCAATTTCGTTCCTTTTTGTGGCTGAGTAATATTCCATTGTATATATGTACCACATCTTCTTTATCCGTTCGTCTGTCGATGGGCATTTAGGTTGCTTCCGTGACCTGGCTATTGTAAATAGTGCTGCAATGAACATTGGGGTGCATGTGTCTTTTTGAATTATGGTTTTCTCTGGGTATATGCCCAGTAGTGGAATTGCTGGATCATATGGTAATTCTATTTTTAGTTTCTTAAGGAACCTCCGTACTATTCTTTGTAGTGGCTCTATCAATTTATATTCCCACCAGCAGTGCCAGAGGGTTCCCTTTTCTCCACACCCTCTCCAGCATTTGTTCTTTGTAGATGTTCTGATGATGTCCATTCTAACTGGTGTGAGGTGATACCTCATAGTAGTTTTGATTTGCATTTCTCTAATAATTAGTGATGTTGAGCAGCTTTTCATGTACTTCTTGGCCATCTGTATGTCTTCTTTGGAGAAATGTCTATTTAGGTCTTCTGCCCATTTTTTGATTGGGTTGTTTGTTTTTTTTAATATTGAGCTGCATGGGCTGTCTATATATTTTGGAGATTAATCCTTTGTCCATTGATTCGTTTGCAAATATTTTCTCCCATTCTGAGGGTTGTCTTTTGATCTTGTTTATGGTTTCCTTTGCTTTGCAAAAGCTTTTACGTTTCATTAGGTCCCATTTCTTGATTTTTGTTTTTATTTCCATTACTCTAGGAGGTGGATCAAAAAATATCTTGCTGGAATTTATGTCAGAGTGTTCTTCCTATGTTTTCCTCTAAGAGCTTTATAGTGTCCAGTCTTACATTTAGGCCTCTAATCCATTTTGAGTTTATTTTTGTGTATGGTGTTAGGGAGTGTTCTAATTTCATCCTTTTACATGTAGCTGTCCAGTTTTCCCAGCACCACTTATTGAAGAGAGTGTTTTTTCTCTGTTGTATATCCTTGCCTCCTTTGTCATAGTTTAGTTGACCATATGTGCGTGGGTTTATCTCTGGGCTTTCTATCCTGTTCCATTGATCTATATTTCTGTTTTTGTGCCAGTACCATACTGTCTTGATTACTGTAGCTTTGTAGTATAGTCTGAAGTTGAGGAGCCTGATTCCTCCAGCTCCATATTTTTCCCTTAAGACTGCTTTGGCTATTTGGGGTCTTTTGTGTCTCCATACAAATTTTAAGATTTTTTTGTTCTAGTTCTGTAAAAAATGCCATTGGTAATTTGATAGGGATTGCACTGAATCTGTAGATTGCTTTGGGTAGTATATTCATTTTCAAAATATTGATTCTTCCAATCCAGGCACATGGTATATCTCTCCGTCTCTTGGTATCTTTAATTTCTTTCATCAGTGTCTTATACTTTTCTGCATACAGGTCTTTTGTCTCCTTAGGTAGGTTTATTCCTAGGTATAATGATACAATCTTTGGAGTTGTCAATATTTAGTTGGTCATTTGAACAATGGCACTGAACAAGAGCCCCTAAACAAGGATGTGTATAAAATTAAAAGAGCCACAGCCTGAGAATAGAATGCTAAGAAATAACATGTAAAGGATGGAAAGAGAAGGAGCCTATGATGAATCCCGGGAAAGAATGAAAGTGGGATGTGATAAACCAGAAGCTGCAATGCTGTGGAAGCCCTGGGAATAAGAAGATTCAAAAAAAATCCAGGGATCAGCAGAGTCAAATCTCAGAGACAAGCCTAGTGAGACGAGGCATGGAAGGAACACGTCCCATTGGTTCTCAGAAGCTCACTGTTGACCTTGCTGAGAGCCGTTCCGGGAGGATGGTGGAGGTAAAAACCAGTTTTAATGGGCTGAGAAGTGAAGGGAAGATGGTGAATGGCATTAAAGATAACTCTTGACAAGTTGGGAAGAGAACAACAGGTGAGAGATTGGAGGACAGCTGAAGTAAAAGAGATCTGAGCATGAAGGTAGTTGAGAAGAGGAGGTTAAAGAAGCAGGAAAAAAGAGGGGAGAATTGATGGAGCAAGGAGAGAGGAAATGAAGTGGTAAAGGAAGCTGAAAAAGGACAAGTAAAACGTTTTGACAGTGACATGGGTGGCCTGATCTAGGAAAGACCATGAATTTTTGGCAGACCTAATCAATGCAGCTTGCTGTAGGGATGATGAGACTGGAATGGATCATCTCCAGAGCCCCCACTGGGTCTACGATGGGATATGCTAAAACCGGCTAGACCAGTGTCTCTACTGCTGGACACATACAGCCACCATCTACTCGACATTCCACTTAAATGCACCTCAAACTCAACTGGACAAAAGTTGATGTCGTATTTTTCCTCCAAGTAGGCTTCTCTCCCCGAGTTCCCTCTCCCAACTGATGGCTCCACCATCTGTAACTCAGGTCAGAAATCTCATCTCTAACGTATCTCATATTCCAGTACTTTCCTCCTGTTATCCTCCCCATCACCGTTATCAACACCCTTTTCTCTGTGATGATTGCAGCCTCTACTGCTAGAGAGATTTTCTTAAACTGTTAGTCAGAGCATGTCACTCCCCTGTTCAATAAAAGAAATTCAGATCCTTAAGCATTCAAGGCCCTTCAATATCTGTCTCTAACCTCATTTCCAGCTTCATTTTCTGTGTCGTCCACTCATACATCCTTAAGTTCCAGCCAAATGAATCTAACCCCTGTTCGTGGGTGTTGAGTGTTCTACCTCTTTTCTTTCTTCAGGCTGTTACCTCTGCCTAGAATGCCCTTCATTCCCCACCCCCACACACACCAGTATGGCTTTTAAAATCCCACCCTGTTCTCAAGAATCAGGTCAAATGTCACCCCTTCCGTTAATCTGATCCCCCTTTGCCTTCCTCCAACTGAAAGTACCACGGTCCTTCTGTGAATTCTCAGAGGACTTAAATTAAACCTCTTCTTACCATTTGCATTTTGTCTGGGCTTCAGATAAATCCCACATGTATCTAACTATCCCTGTTCAACTGTGAGCAATTGGAGGATAAGGGCCAAGTCTTAATCTTATTCTATGTGTTCTCTCCAAGGTACCAGGCATAAAAGGGACTTCGGAGTCTTGTTGGAGCCCAGTGGGAATCTGTCTACACCACTTAGAAGCTGTGTGACTTGGGTAAGTTTTTGAACCTCTCTGAGTTTCAGTTTCCTCCTCCCTAAAACAGGGATTATGATACTGATCTCACAGTATCATTATGAGAATTAAATAAGGCAACAGGAGCAATGCAGTAGGCACTTGCCTGGCACATCGTAGATGTTAAATAAATACTTCCTCTTCCCTCCAAATCATAGCTTTGAACAGGTGAAAAGAGAAGTAGAATGAAGTGAATCAGATGTTACCCGTGACTCTATTTCTGAGAGAACCTGTTTACTGGGCGAGGGAAGGAAGCAAGAGTAGAACCAAAGCAAGAGTAGAACCTCCCTTCCTGCGTCTATTACTTTCATTATTTTCTTTAATGAACATCTTTTACTGTTTAAGTTAGAAAGCATTGTTATAAATGAATGTGTGTGTACAACTTATATTCATATTGATAAATGCTATTTTTCACCGACCACACATTTTCTAGGCTTCTTTTTAATAAATTTATTGATTTTATTAATTTTTTTGGCTGTGCATTGGGTCTTCGTTGCTGCGCATGGGATTTCTCTAGTTGTGGCGAGTGGGGGCTACCCTTCGTGGCGGTGCGCGTGCTCCTCGGTGTGGTGGCTTCTCTTGTTGCGGAGCACAGGCTCTAGGCGCATGAGCTTCACTAGTTGTGGCATGAAGGCTCAGTGGTTGTGGCACACGGGCTCCAGACACAGGCTCAGTAGTTGTGGTGCACGGGGTTCGTTGCTCCGCGGCATGTGGGGTCTTCCCAGACCAGGGCTCGAACCCACGTCCCCTGCACTGGCAGGTGGATTCTTAACCACTGCGCCACCAGAGAAGTCTTCTGGGCTTGTTTTTGAGAGTTTCTATCCAAAGACTGTTGGCAAACCATCTGTAAAATGCTCATCTCTCTGAACAACCCTGAAGTTACCCAGATCCCCACAGAAATCCTTCTCTCCCCACATTGTGCATTCAGTTTCCTTTCATTTGTCTTCAGGGTGACCCCTGCAATGAGAAGTTTTCATTGCTGCTGTCTGCCAGGATTTGGAAGGGCACACGGGGCATGTTTAATAACTTGTTTTTCCTGTTGGAGTGGGTGATGGACGAGATGCAGTAAAGTGGTATTTCCTACCTGGATCATGTTGCCACGGTAGTACTGTTCTCCTTGAGCCAGGGTGAGCCGTCATACCAGGGATCCTGAGATATGCAGGGGCAACCCCAAATCCCAGAGGATGAGATGTGCAGGACAGGGGAGGAGGCCAGTGTGATTCCAAACAGTGATACAGCAGAAAGAACATGGGATGTGGAACCAGACCCAGCTGACTTAGGTCCCAGCTCTGCTGTGTCTTTGTTTTGTGACTTGAGGCAAATGTCTTGTTTTGTCTCCCTGGTCCTCAGTGTGGTCCTTGGGAATACAAATACCTTCCTTGGGTTTTTGGAGGGTTAAGTGAAGGCCATTAAAGTTCCCAGTCATAGTATCTGTGCATGAGGTAGAGGCTCAACGGATTAAAATCCCCTCTTTGCATCCGTGATTCCTCACCGGTCTGGAGAGGATTTCCTTTCAGAGGATATTGACATTCATGGGACATCCAGTTTCTGAGCAAGCACCCACCACGTGTGTCCAGATGATACGGAAATACCTTCCTTTGCAGTCAGGGAGATGAGACTCTAGCAGAGCCTGGGAAAGGCTGATGAAATATTTTTAAGTCCTCAAGTCCAATACAGCTGGTTGGACAGAGTGGAGTCCTGAGGCTGCAGGAGACTCCAGAAAGCAACCTGCGCCCAAGACCTGGCTTCAGACAGCACAACCTCAGTCCCTGAATGTTGACATCCTCCCTTCATGGACGAGAGAAGGTTCCTGGAGGCCCGGGAAGGCTCAGGGGTCCCATTCAAAGACGCACAGCTGTCGCCTGTCATCAGGAACACAACGACCGTTTCTCGGACGAACGAGCGAACAAGTGACTGAAGACCGTCACTGTCCAGTGGTCTTCAGAAGGCATCTGGGCCTTCCCACCCCGTCACAACCCATCCTCCCAGCCTGCTCTATTCATCGTCCTGAGGGGCAGCCCTGATTACTTCAAGCCTTTGCTCAAGCATCTAAAAGCCCTTAGCGTGGAACTAGCAGCCCCATCTCTGATTACAGAGTTCTTCCTGGCGGGCCTAGGTTCTGGATCACAGAACCTTTCCTCTCACAATCCTTGCGGCTTCCTACCTTCATGCCTTTGACCGTCTTGGTTCCTTTCCTCACCCTTTCTTTAGCTCAGGAGGCTCTTCCTCAGCATCTCCTGCCTTCAGAGTTCTAGTTGAACGTGACCTACTTGGAAGGCATCGTGTCCTGTGCTCCCGAGGCACTGCCTGCCCCTCCAGGTGGCTCCTTCACAGTCACTGTGGAGTGGAGCCATTTGTGTCTGTTACCCATTCAGGTGAGCTCAGCAAGGGTGGGAGAAGGAGACTGATTTGTCTCCATGGCCCTGACTGCCAGCCCAGGGTTTGGCATGGAGGAGGTGCTAGGTACGCACTTGTTGAATGAACGAATGCATGAACAAACGAGCATAGTTCCTGATCGCCTGCAAGGAGCTTGGGGCAAACAGGGCATGAGCTGGCTGCTTGATTGGGGGAATTGAGAGCATGAGTGGTGCTGAGATGAGTGGGCTACAAGGGCTGAGAAGGCGGCAAGGCTCAGACGAGGAGTTTTAGCGAGAATCCTGACTAGCCTGGGGGTTGAGAATATCATGGGTGCCATGTGGAGGTGCTGGGTAGATATCCTAATGTCTGTTAACATGTAATGAATGCTTATGGTGTACCAGAACTCCAATTGAATTTATCCCATGCCTTACTTCATTTATTCCTCACGATAACCCTACAAAGCAGGTCCAGTATTACCCTCATTTATTATCATTCTCATTTTGCAGACAAAGGGGTAAAAATATTCACCCACAGACACCCAGCTAGTGGGTGGTGGAGCTAGGAGTCCAGCCAGTTCTGTTTGGCACCAGAGTCTACGCTCTCAGCCACCTCACTATATCCATGTGACATCCAATAAACGGTGCTTTCACCTGCTACACAGTCTTGTCAGGGCCAGTCGCAGAGCCAAGACTACAAACTGGTCGATGATCTGTGAGATGCTAAGAGAACAGGTGTCATGTAAATAGCTTAGATCTCTGCATGCCTGTGTACATTTGGATCTCTTTACTAAAGATTGTTTACAATGTTGTTTTACCCCATCTGGGCTGCTATAACAGAGTACCATAGACTGAGTGACTTCTAAACAACAGAAATTTATTTCTCACAGGTCTGGAGACTGGGACATCTGAGGTCAAGGTGCTGGCAGATTCGGTGTCTGGTGAGGACCCACTCACTGTCTTCTTGCTGTGTCCTCATGTGGCGGAAGGGACAAGGGAGCTCCCTGGATGCTCTTTTATAAGGGCACTAATCCCATTCATGAGGGCTCCACCTGCATGACATAATCACCTCCCAGAGGCCCCACCTCCTAATACCATCACATTAGGGATTAGGTTTCAACATATGAACTTTGTGAGGGACACAAATATTTAGTCTAGAGCAAACAGTTTTAAGCATAGCTCGTAAGTACAGAGGTCATCACAGTTTACCAACCTCTTTCCTTTTCCCTATCTCATTTGATACTGTGGTGGTGCTGTGACGCTGCTACTGTCTTCCTCTGTGTTTTACAGATGGAGCTCAGAAAGATCAAGTAGCGGGTCCATAGTCACAATCTAGTTAGGTGGTTGGACTGAGAATTCAGTGCATGTCCATTGCTTTCTCTTACAAGTGCTGGGGTCTTGGAGGGTAGCTCATTAATGACACCCCCTTCCCTGTTCAGATAAGAAAGCTGATGGAACATCAAGATTGGGGGCATGGCTTTTATCCTGGGGTAAGTGAGCTTACTGAAATTAAACCCTAGTATTAGACTGACTTAACCACCCTGTCCTAGCAGCTGGGGTGGGACAGGGCACTGGGTCCATGTGTGGGGCCCTTTGCCCAGGTTAGTCTTAGGGCATTATGGAAGAGTAGAGAGTTCATGCTTCAGCAGGGAGGCTCAGTCTCAGGATGAAGACGGGAGGAATTAACTTGAGTTTGCCTGGTTGAGTTTTCCATAGTTGCCAATTGGATAAGTCATTTCAGCCTCCCAGCAGGATTGAGGAAAGGGGCAGAAAGAGGCCAGTTACAACGTTCCTCCCCATGGAAGGAACCAGGAAACATCGGGAAGTACATTAATCACGTACCTTCCTTGACAGTGGAAATACCAAGAGTAAGAAACAAGTGTTCCCACATGACAGTAGAATCACTGAAAATGCTAGACACACTGTCAGTGCTAGATTGTTGCAAAGAAAAAGTTTATCATGCCTGACTAGAAAGTTATGAATCCTTAGGAACTTAGGCTAGAATACAGCTGGTGAAGGGGACACAGTTTCCCTCAGTGGCGTTGAAAACAATCTTTAAATTTCCTTTCTGAGCATCTACCCAGTAAAGAATGTGGCAGAGAGTCAGGAGAAATTTTCTACCTGATTAAATGTGTTAGGAAGTTAAACAAGAGCTTTCCTGTAATTAGCAGGAAGCAATTATAGAAAACAATGGTTTTTTTTTTTTTTTTTTTTGCAGTACGCGGACCTCTCACCGCTGTGGCCTCTCCCGTTGCGGAGCACAGGCTCCGGACGCGCAGGCTCAGCGGCCACGGCTCACTGGCCCAGCTGCCCCGC
>NW_020172178.1:2261064-2312004 GCF_003031525.2 Neophocaena asiaeorientalis asiaeorientalis
TTAACAGAAACCTATTTTAAAAAAAAAAGCCTTTTTTTTTTTTTTTTTTTTTTTTTTTTTGCAGTACGCGGACCTCTCACCGCTGTGGCCTCTCCCGTTGCGGAGCACAGGCTCCGGACGCGCAGGCTCAGCGGCCACGGCTCACTGGCCCAGCTGCCCCGCCGCATGTGGGATCCTCCCAGACCGGGGCACAAACCTGCGTCCCCTGCATCGGCAGACGGACTCTCAACCACTGCGCCACCAGGGAAGCCCGAAAACAATGACTTTTTAATTTGAAATACAAAGCTACAGAATATGAGAAAATTCTTAGAGAGGAGTTTTTGATGGGAAGCTTGTCCAGAGTTTCAGAACTCTATCTCAGCTTGAGATGTTTGTCCTGAAGACAAATTTTTTAAATAATGTGGAAAGAAACATTCTATGCCTAGGAATATATTAGGTGAAATTTAACTAATATTATTTGAAAAGTACCAAACTGTTCCTGGGTGTTTATGCCTTTAAAAAATCATCTTTATTGAGGTGTAATTTACATACTACAAAATTTACCAGTTTTAAAAAGTGTATAATTTTATGGGTTTTAACCAAGGTAAATAGCCATGTAATCACTAGTAATAATTATTAGTTAGAAAACTATCAAATTCTTTATAGAGCCGTTTTTGCCTTTTATAAATCTTCAAGGAATCGTTTGTTGTTCTCTAGGATTTACTACGTTTCGCTGATTTCATATAGAATTAGATATTTTATTACGGGAGGGAGCCATTGAAAATTTCCCTTGCAGTCTGCATGGACTTTTAAGTTGAAGCCACAAAGGAAGGGAGGCAGAGTCTGTTGTAAAGGAAAGTTATTTGAAAGGGGAGAAAAAAGATTCACTTGATTACAAAATTTATAAACCTAAATTCATAAAGTAGCTGGAGATCCTGGAGCAGACATTGCTGTATTCAGCTCTGGAATGCTAGTACCCACAACTCCACCAACATTCTCTCAGGATTTACGTAACACTTTACAGTTAGGAAGTGCTTTCACAAGCAGTTTACAGTTTAGAAAGTGCTATCGCCATCCATTAACTTATTTAATCTCTTCCTGCTTGTCCGGAAGCTAAACAGGCCCTCAGATGAATTCACCCAGAGTTGGATCATAAAAATATTCATCTCTGTTTGCCTGCATGTCCCTTGCCAAACATGGCTCTCTTAATGGCAAGGTGGACAGCTCTACTGCCATCAGGCTGGAAATGAATCAGTCACTATCCATCGTTCTGTGGTTTCTGTCTCCATCGAACACTGGGTGTCAGGCCTGATGAACTAGGGATTCTGATCCAACAATAACTGGGAACTCCAGGCTCCACAGCCAGGTCCCTGCCGCTCTGGCTGGGTTTTGAGGATGTGTAACAAAGCAATGCAGGAGAAGGACCCAGAGTGAGCTTCGAGAAAAGAGTCTTTTGCTAAAGCCTAATTGTGCGGCCGAGGGAGAGTCCTTAGGTGGGTAAAGGGTGGAAGTTAATACCCCTCCCCATCTTCAGGGGTATACCCTGCAGGCCCAGGACACAAAAAGAGACAGACCGAAGGATCAGTGATGCCATTCCTCACGGCAACGCCCAGGTTCCTGGCTCCCAGGTGAAACCAGCTTACTACGATGAAGGCCTCTTGGGGGCAGTGATTTAGGAACCAGGGAACCTGGATCCCAGCACCAATTCTGTCAAGTAGTTGCTATTCACCCTTGAACAAGCCTCTTGCCTTCTCTGACCTTCAGTTGTATCGTCTGTAAAAGGAGAAGAGTTAATGATGTGATTGCTGAGTGTCTTCTAGAACTGGAATTCTAGGATTCCATGGAAGGAGACCTAAGGGGTGCGGATATCTAAAAGTAGCTACAAGGTGGGTTGACTGGTGGGCTGAAGAAGAGGGAGGCTGTGTGTATATTCTGTAGCCGTAGAAATCTTATAAAAGCAGGACCCCCAGCTCCTCCTTACCTCTCAGTGACTCCACTCAGCTCTCTTTCTCCATTCTTCCTCTCCTTGGAACCTCATGGATTCCCCCAAATTGAGAGAGATTGCTCCATTTTGTAATATAACAGGTCAGTACAGGTGGTGAAGGCTTTGGAGCAGGTAGATGTTAACTCAGATACTGGCTCCAACCTTCATTCTCTTGGCAAACGGCTTCTCCTTTCCGATCCATATCTGTGAAGGAGGATAAAGCTCCCCATGTCACAGAGCTGTTGGGAAGATCAGACTAGATGGCATCTGTAAACACAAACTCAAACATAATGTGGTCCTTGGGGAAATGGCTGATTCTAGGGCTGGGGAAGGGAATAGACAAGGTGACCCTGGAGCATCTTGGAGTGTCAGAAAGTAAGGAAGTGCTAAAAAGAAAATCCACAGTGATGGGAGTATGCCAAAGGGATACAGCAGCCAACTGAAAAAGCTCCTGATGACCACAGCTGGAGCATCGAGATAAATAAAGTAGTATTGGATTATCACCCAGAGCATAAAATAAATGGCCATGAGTCCCTGGTGATATAAACACATGATTGACTAAATAAATGAGGGAGAAAAGGTAAATCTTGCCTACAGAAGAATTCCAAATATTTTATGTGTCAATAGATCTTCCATCCTCAAGAAGGTAGAGCACGACTCCCCACTCCTCAAGAGTGGACAGCTCACAATGACTTCTGAAGGATGGCAGGATACGCCACCCCAAAGTGTACCATTTTGGCATAAGGATTATTCTGAGCTGAAGATAATTGAGAATAAGCAGATACAAGAAAAGCTCTCTGACCTCTCTCTATTTGTAGAAAAGCAGTGCATACATTTGTAAAGATGTCTCCATTCCCCTCTCTACCAGGAAGGACAGAGTTAATCGTAGGAGACAACTCCAGTCTCAGCCCCAAGATAGCACCAGGGAAATCTACATAACAAACTATATTAACTAGCCCTTATCTTCCATTAGTTCCCCCGTATATTTGTGTTCCCACCATTTGCCCTCCCTAGAAACTCAAAATCCTTTTCTTTGTCCTGTCACTTCTCTACAAAATTCATTGTTTTGTTAAAATGCTATAAAGCCCATGTTTTCTCTACAAAATTCATTGTTTTGTTACAATGCTATAAAGCCCATGTTCTAATCACCCCTACGAGTTATTCGTCACTGAGTACTCCCACTTGTACGCACGATGCACATGTTAATAAACTTCTTTGTTTTTCTCTTGTTAATCTGTCTTTTGTAAGTCTAATTTGCAGGGCCCCAGCCAATGAAGCTAAGATGGGTAGAGATTTTCCTCCCCTAAACTTCCTTCTAAAGGGCACAGTATGGAAATGCGCAGATGGGGAATGAATAATTTTGCAGTGGAGAAATCTAACAAGCATGACCCCTTGGCCAGGTGATCGAGGTCAGCATCAACAGTGATGTCACGTGGACAGTGCGTACCCTCCCCTGTTATGATGTCATGATCTCTGTGATCTTCGTCCCTAAAACCCATAAGCCCAGCCTAACCATGAGGAAGACATCAGACAAATTCCAGCTGAGGGACATTTTACAAAATACTTGACTCCTCAAAACTGGCAACGTCATCAAAAACGAGGAGAATCAGAGAAACCTTCACAGCCGAGAGGAGTCTAAGGAGACGTGACAACTAAGTGTGTTGCGGTGTCCTGGATGAGATCTTGGGACAGAAAAAGAAGATCATTGAAAGCTAAGGACATCTGAACAAAGTTTGGTTCATTAATTGTGACAAATATACCACACTAATGTAAGATAATAATAGGGGAAATTGTATGCGCGGTATATGGGAACCCCTATACCGTACTATCATTGCCATTTTCCTATAAATTTAAAACTATTCTAAAATTAAAAGTTTATTTAAAAATTCAGCAGACTACGTTCATTCAGTAAAGGGACAAACAGTTCTGCACACTTTCTTAGGATCTCCTTGTATTCTCAAATAATAGATATTCATTATGAAGTTTATAATTTTGAAAGGTAACATTAATTTTCAGCTATTTAATTTCAGAGGGCAGGGATGAATGTAATACATTTAGAAAGATACTGAAGACATCTTTGGTTCTAGCTGTGGTTAAAAAGTCATTGGCATTTACAATGTCCAGGACATGGAAGCAACCTAAATGTCCATTGACAGAGGAATGGATAAAGAAGATGTGGTACATATATACAATGGAATATTACTCAGCCATAAAAAAGAATCAAATCATGCCATTTGCAGTGACATGGATGGACCTGGAGCTTGTCATACTGAGTGAAGTAAGTCAGACAGAGAAAGACAAATATCATATGATATTGCTTATATGTGGAATCTAAAAACACGGTACAAATGAACCTATTTACAAAACAGAAATAAAGTCACAGGTGTAGAAAACAAACTTATGGTTACCAAGGGGGAAGAGGGGGAGCGAGAGGGATAAATTGGGAGATTGGGATTAACCTATACACACTACTATATATAAAATAGACAACTAATAAGAACCTACTGTATAGCACAGGGAACTCTACTCAGTACTCTGTAATGATGTATATGGGAATAGAAGCTAAAAAAGAGTGGAAATATGTATATATATAACTGATTCACTTTGCTGTACAGCAGAAACTAACACAAGATTGTAAATCAACTCTACTCCAATAAAAATTAATTTTAAAAAAATCATTGGCATTCGAGATAATGTTGGCTATAACAGTTGTAAGCCCAGACTTAGCCATTAGACAAAGCTAGCTTGAAATCTTATCTACTATCTGTGTGGCTTTGGGCAAATAAACTCAGCTCTCAGGGCCTCGATTTCTCCATCAGCAAAATGGGAATAAAGTACCTGCTTTGCGTTCAACACTTTTGTGAATATTAAATGAGATAAAACACATGAAGCATCTTGCAAAAGCTGTAAAGCTCCTGGTCCCTGGTATGTGCTCCACAAATGAAAACTCCCAAGGTAGTCATGCCCGAGTCACTGCCGTCCCCTTCACGAGCACACACATCACTTGAGGGTCTTAATAAAGGGCCAATTTTGGTTCAGCAGGTCAGTGGCATGTAGACTCTGCATGTCTCACAAGCTCCGAGGTGATGCCAATGATACTGGTCCAGGGACCCCAGGATGTCTAGTGAGGATCCAGTCTGTGGACCTGACCCTGACCAAGACCACTTGTTTTGGGGCAAGTGACTTTCCTCGCTGAGGCTTACTCTCCTGTCTGTAAAAGAAAAGAAATGAAAAAATAAAAACTAAGCACTTTTCTTTTCAAGAGCAATGGGTTTGCCTCTCAGTGTGACAAAACCGGTCTACCTTGGTGCTGTCTGGCCGCTGCCACTGTACCGCCAGGCCCTGGAGGCCCAGACAGCATCAACGGTACCTGCTCCCTCCATCAGTTTCTCAGGAGATGACGCTGCCTCCAGCCTCCCTGACTGCTTAAAGTTTGTAAAGATCATAGTGGGGACCTCTAAAAGGTTCAAGGGGGTGGGGGACGGAAAGCCCTAATTTTACAGATAACACGAAGAGAAACAAATTGCATGATTTCCATCTGAATTCCCTTCCTCACGGCTCAGTTCTGACACGCAGGAAATAAATTGCCGTCAGCCCTACCCCAGACCAGCTGCTTCCAGTCAGAGCAAATGGATCATGATTTAATGAAGACACCACCTGTTACAGGGTAAAAGTCCTAATTTACCCATATATAAATCAGAACAGAATTAGCCATCAAGTCATTAGAGTTCTATAACTGCTGAACGGAACGTGGAGTCATGACCACGTGGAACAGCCTTCCTCTATCTAAGCAAACACGAGACTGAGAAGGGAAACCCATTCCTCACCTGGGATGCAGCAGCCCTGGCGGGAGGGGTCAGATTCTGGGCATTAATCGAAATAAACAGCCGCTTGGTGTCCTGAGTAAGGAACATCCCTCCTATTTATTGGACACATCACAGTTTGCCAAATGCTTTCACACCAGGGGTACCTTGAACCCTCTGCCACTCACTCCATGGGTAGGGCTGGTGGTCAGAGCCACGGGGTTAGTGACTCACTCAGGAGCTCACAGCCAGAAAAGAACCAAGTCCCGAATCCAGGTCATTGGCTTCCAGATCCTGCCATGGCAGCTACCTCCTCCTTAGTGAGTATCCCCAAGGTGTTGTGTCATCCTAAATTATTGAGAGACTCTAATTACCAGAGGCTTCTGGCTCTCTGCAGGGTCAGATACACTCTGCCTCTTTCATATGTTGGAGGGAAGACCCTAATGCCCCGAAAAGCTGCTTGAAGTTCTTCTCAGTACAACGTTATAGATGGATTGAGGGGGAATGGGGGGGACGAGCTGGCTGGGAGATGGTGTCCATCTTTTCGCAGCTGTACTGGCAGATCCTGTAGTTCTGTGCCTTGTACATAGCAGATACTCAATAAATAGTTGTAGAATGGGTAAGAGAATAAATGAATGACCTTGACAAGTCCTTGCATCTCTCTTAGTTTAGCCCTGGAGCTCTAGGGAAATATTAAGTTGCTCTCTCTTGCCTATAACACAAAGCCCTCTGCATACTATGTGTTTATCAAAAGTCTTTTTAAGAAGACAAGTTGTCTCACCAGGTGATGCTCCCCCCCCGCCCCCGCCAAGGCACAGACAAAGGAGCAGAAACCTTTTGGCTCTATTGCTCGTCAGCCTGGAATTGTCCTACACTAGCCGCGTTGCTAGGTGCAGACGGGAGCTCATCCTCAATCATCCTCCCTACTGATTGTGTCCTTTTTTCTTTTGGAAATTGTATCTTTTACTCATTTTACTACAGAAAGCTCAATGTTTTCCTTACCAATCGGTATCAGTTCTTTACAGAATAAAGACAATAACTCTTTGCTGCAAATATTTTTCCTACTTGCTCTTCCCCCTCCTTGCCCACATGCCATGTGTAGAAATTTTACTTTTTGCTGGAGTCTCTTTTTCCCATTGTTTTTCCTTGGGCTTTTTTTTTTTTTTTTTTTTTTGTGTTGGGTCTTCATAGAGTTGCAGAGCACGGGCTCTAGAGCGCAGGCTCAGTAGTTGTGGCGCACGGGCTTAGTTGCTCCAGGGCATGTGGGATCTTCCCGGACCAGAGATCGCACCTGTGTACCCTGCACCTGTGTCCCCTGCACTGGCAGGCAGATTCTTATCCACTGCACCACCAGGGAAGCCCTGGGCTTTTTTGCTATTACTGCTGTACTTAGCAAGTCTTTTCTCCCCTAGATGTTGGATAAATATTCATTTCTAGTTCTTCCAGGGTCGCACTGATTTTCTCGTTTTTATCTTACCTCTGTAATCCATCTGGAATGGATTGTGATGTGCGGAGTGAGAAGTTTTCCTCTTGGTTCTTTATTTCTTCATTCTCCATGTGGCTGCAAGGACCCAGACGAGCACAACTTACAACCGGATACAACTGGATGCCATTGTGAGCCGGACTGGATCCTGGGACTTTATCAGGAATGTTGAGTGTCTAAAATTAGGTCTCTCTAGGAAAGAAAGTCTGAGTCATGTTAGTACAAATGGAAAAAGAAACAAGAGAAGGAATTAAATATGTTGTTTTTAGGTCCCAAATTTATGCTCGCTCATCAAGGTTTGAATCCAGGGCCATTTCTCCTGGGAGGTCTTTTTTTTTTTTTTTCAAATATACAATACAGGGCTCCCCTGGTGGTGCAGTGGTTGAGAGTCCGCCTGCTGATGCAGGGGACACGGGTTCGTGCCCTGGTCCGGGAAGATCCCATGTACCACAGAGCGGCTGGGCTCGTGAGCCATGGCCACCCCATGACTTATTTACTTTATAACTGGAAGTTTTTACTTTTTGACTCCCTTTACCCATTCTTCCACCCACCCCTGGCAACCACCAATATATTCTCGGTATCTAGAAACTTGGTTTTGTCGTCGTCGTTGTTTTTGAATTCCACTTCTAAGTGAGATCACATGGTACTTGTCTTTTTCTGTCTGACTTATTTTACTTAGCACAATGCCCCCAAGGTCCATCTATCTTGTCCCCAGATGGCAAGATTTCATTTTGTTTTATGGCTGAATAATATTCCATTTTATATAAAATTTACCGTTTTGACCATTTTTAGGTGTATAGTTCAATTAAGTACATTCACATTTTTGTGCACCCACGACCATCATTTATCTCCAAAAAGTTTTCATCTTCTCAAACTGAAACTCTGTACCCATTAAACATTAACTCCCCATTTCCACGCCCTCCAGCCCCTGGCAACCACCGTTTGATTTTCTGTGTCCATAAATTTGACAATTCTTGGCTCCTCCTATAATATTTGTCCTTTTGTGTCCAACTTTTTCACTTAGCACAATGTCTTCAAGGTTTATCCATGTTGTAGCATGTGTCAGAATCTCCTACCTTTTTAAAAAAATTTTTTTAAATTTATTTATTTACGACTGTGTTGGGTCTTTGTTGCGGTGCGCGGGCTTCTCATTGTCGTGGCTTCTCTTGTTGCTGAGCACGGGCTTCAGGTGCGCGGCCTTCAGTAGTTGTGACTCGTGGGCTCAGTAGCTGTGGCTCGCAGGCTCTAGAGCTCAGGCTCAGTAGTTGTGGTGCACGGGCTTAGTTGCTCCACGGCATGTGGGATCTTCCCAGGCCAGGGCTCGAACCCGTGTCCCCTGCATTGGCAGGCGGATTCTTAACCATTGCTCCGCCAGGGAAGCCCCGAATGTCCTCCTTTTTTTTGTTTTTTTTTGCGGTACGGGGGCCTCTCACTGTTGTGGCCTCTCCCGCCGCGGAGCACAGGCTCCGGACGCGCAGGCTCAGCGGCCATGGCTCACGGGCCCAGCCGCTCCGCGGCACGTGGGATCTTCCCGGACCGGGGCGCAAACCCGTGTCCCCTGCATCGGCAGGCGGACTGTCAACCACTGCGTCACCAGGGAAGCCCTGTCCTACCTTTTTAAAGTAGAATAATCTTCCATTGTATATCTATACCACACTTTGTCCATTCATCTGTCGATGGACCTTGGATTGCGTACACATTTTTGGCTATTGTGAATAAGCCTGCTCCGAACACAGGGGTACAAACGTCTGTTGGAGTCCCTGCTTTCAGTTCTTTGGGGTATATACCCAGAAGAGGAATTGCTGGGTCCTATGGTAATTCTATGTTTAACTTTTTGAGGAACCGCCATACTGTCTTCCACAGCAGTTGCCACATGGTACATTCCCACCAGCAATGTACAGGGTTCCAATTTCCTGGGAGGTATTTTTCGTTACCTCAGCCCCAGCCAGGGTCTGATGCCACCCCTCTGGGCCCCAGAGCACCCCTCTTACCTCCCATATTATTCACCACATGGCATAGCTGTTGAGCTGGTTCTGCACCATCACTGGGTGTTCTCATCAAGGGAGAGAACTTAGCTTCTTTATTAGCTGTTGCTTCTCCAGCCCCTGCTCATAGATAGCCCTCAGGTAATCCATGTTTAATGAGCGTTCCAACTCATGAATAAGTGGCACTTGTAAAGTTCCTTTGGGTGCCTGCCACGTGTGCCCATTGTCTTCGTGACACTACCTCATGAATACTCACAGCAAACAATGACGGCAATGATGACTCACTTCATTCACCCACAAGGAAACTGAGGCTCAGAGATCTCAGGGACCTGACTACAGTTTCTTGGACCTTCAGTTTATGATGATACTACATGTCCTCACCTTGTTTTGAGCCTTCTTTTTCAGATGAGGGCACTGAGGCCCAGGGAGAGCCCCAAGGTCATACGGTCAACCTGCTCTCGGGCAGACTCACGTTGCGCGTGGAACCAGGATGCTTTAGGGACGCCAAGACCTTTATCTCTCTCCAGCTGGGCATCTAGTGGGCGGGTCTTGCTAGTGATTGGCTCTCAGAAAACAAACGTTGGTCTGAGCCAATGTGAACTTGTTATACAGTTTGGTACAACACCACTAGACATGCCTATGGCAACTTTCCACTTTTACAAAGCACCCTTACTTTACTGTCTTGGCCCCGTTAGTTCGTCACCCTTGAATGTGATAAAGTCTAAGGCAATTGATGACAAAGCACCTGTGGGACTGTTTAAATGACCAGGATGCTCATCTATGTGTACAAAAGGAGAAGAAATTACTGACCTTGGGAATTCTATGTCCCCTTTTGTGATGGTTAATTTTACATGTCAACTTGGCCACAGAATGCCCAGATATTTGGTCACACATGATTCTGGGTGTGTCTGTGAGGGTATTTCTGGATGAGATTCGCATTTGTATCTATAGACTGAGTAAAGCAGATTTCCCTCTCCAATGTGGGTGGGCATCAGTTAATCCGCTGAGGACCTGAGAAGAATAAAAAGGCTGAGTAAGAGGAAACTCCTGCTTCCTGACTGCTTGAGCTGGGACTCTGTCTTCTCCTGCCTTCAGACTAGAACTAAATAATTGGTTCTTCTTGAGCCGTGAGCCTGACGGCTTTCAGACTGAACTACACATCGAATTGGTTCTACTCTGCAAAACCCTGACTAACACATCAGTATAAGGAGATGGTGACTCTCCAGCATCCACTAGGGGGACATATGCTTCCCAAGTGACGACTACCGCCCTATGCCCAGTGCTTGCTGTTTATAAAGTGCTTCCACAGACCTCCAGTTTAATTTCCACAAAAACCTTGGGAAGGAAGAACTGGTATTTTCCCATTTACAAATGGGAAAATTGAGACCCCCAAAGGCTGTGATTTGCTCTTGACCCCACCAGTTTCCTGACTCCAGTTCCAGGGCTCTTCTCGTTTGGGGTTTGGCCAGGTTTGTTGGCCTTACTCAGGTGTGGAGAACAGAGCCAGGTTGAGGCTCTTGGTTAGGAAGCCATCCCAAGACCTGGGACTTAGAAGCAGAGTTCTGGGCTTTATCCAATGGATCCAGTTCAGTAGGATAGAAAGTTAGGAGGCTGGGACCAGAGGGATATGGAATTGCTGGGTCCTACAGGGGATTCAGGGGTTCAAGTGTTCTGGGTGACAACATAGTTCAGGATGTAGCTGAACTGGGATGCTGAGATGGACAGGAGTGAAGACCATGCAGGTCGGCATGCATGATGCATAGACAAATGACTGCAGCAGGAAGGGAGAAGACATAGGGAGAGGTGGAGCCTGTAGCAAAGAGAGTGCTTAAAGGCCTTCACCTTCTGTTAGGAGCTGAATGTCTGTGTCCCCCCAAATTCATACATCCAAGCCCTAACCTCCAGTGTGGTTGTATCTGAGATGGGGCACTGAGGGAGTAATTAAAATCACATGAGTGGGGCTCTAATCTGATGGGAGTAGCGTCCTGGTAAGAAGAGACACCAGAGAGTTCTTTCTCTCCCCATTTGCCCCCTTCCCTCACTTTCCTCCGTGTGCACACAGAGAAAAGGCCACGTGAGCACACAGCAAGAAGGCAGCCATCCGCAAACCAGGAAGAGAGCCCTCACCGGGAGCTGACCGTGTTGGTACCTTGGTCTGGGACTTCAAGCCTCCAGAACTGTGAGGAGATAAATACCTGTTCTTTAAACCACCCAGTTTATGGTATTTGTTATGGATGCAAAATTGAGTATCACACATTCCTTCTTTAAAACAAACATATAAATGTGTACAGGCTGATTCAGCCTGTGGCCCCTCTAGTCTGCAATCTGTTAGTCAAAGTCATTCGTGGTGGAATTCAGGTGCCCAAATTCTCCATTAATAAAAGAATATCCAGGAGCTTGGGAGATGGTTAGCAGGAGGGAAAGGCCATGGAACCATGGAGCCAGAGGATGTGATTCTTAAAACGGTTTGTATGTGAAGTTGGTCTAGAGGGGGCTGCGGGGACTAAGAAGGATGCTCAGCCTATCTCTGATCGTGACATGAGAGCAAGCAGCGTTCATTGGAGGGGCCTGTCAGGGAAATGGTACCTGGGGGAGAGCCTGGCCTCAGGGTGGGATACAGAGGGTGGGCTGAGAGGTTCAGGGTAGATGGAAATTCTGTTCCACGCGAGGGGGTTCCAGAGAGCATGGGGAGAGGAATGGGGAGGAAAGGAGAGCAGAGGAAATTTGGGTCAGGGAGCAATATAGGGAGGTGGAGTGGTTTACAGGTGGGATGGTGGCCAAGAAGAGAGGGAAGGGAGAGGTTTGGAAATTTGGGTCAGGGAGCAATATAGGGAGGTGGAGTGGTTTACAGGTGGGATGGTGGCCAAGAAGAGAGGGAAGGGAGAGGTTTGGAGGGCTTACCTACACCCAAGGGGGTTGATCCTGTACCCATGCATCAGAAACACCCCATGAGGGGCAACTTCTAGCCCATCTACTCCCAGAACAGTATCCAAAGCAGAAGGTCACTTTTAGGGCCTGGGCCAGGATGGAGGACGAGGTGGCAGGGGGATGGAACCCAGTGACAATGCAGGCATCAGACCCCATCTTTGCATCACCGATCAGACTCAGAAAGGCCCATGGTGGGGATAGGTCAGGGGTCTGGAGAAAGTGGCTCGATTCTAAGATGTCACCTACTCTGGGAGAAAGAGAGTGGGAGGAAGAGAGTGGGAGAAAGGCTGTCTCCACTGGGACCCCTGGGAGTAGGGGCGGGGCTGGATGCCCCAGCTAGGGGGTGGGGCAGGGGGCGGAGCCCTGCTGGACCAGAGGCTCTCATTTCATTCCTGCTGACAATGATTTCTGTTTTCATATTTTAATACTAAATTATGAAATATTTAAAACACCTATAAAAAAGTAAAGACAATGTCACAGCGTATTTTCTTTGAAGAAAAGTACCGCAGGTAGTACCAAACTTTCACCTCCCTCCTCCCAGAGGTTATCTCTGTATTGAAGTTAGCGTAAAGCCCTCCTGCCCACATTTTTACACTTTCACAATTTCAAGATAAATATCAAAACAATTTATAGTAGTATCTTGTATGTTTTTCAAATGTACACACATAGAATCATACTGCATATACTCTGTGGCAAGTTTTAAAAATATACACACACACCTGCCAGACCCAGGTGGTTTTTTGCTTTCTTTTTTTCATTGAAAACATAGACTTTATTTTTTAGAGCAGTTTTAGGTTCACAGGAAAATTGAGCAGAAAGTAGAGAGTTTCCCTATGCTTCCTGCTGCACTCTGCAACCCACTACCTCTCCCACTATGGACAGCAGCATCAGTCCTAGGACTAGCCCAGACTCCAAGAGCTGGACATGCGCTTGGACTCATCCATCCTCAGCTATGTGGCCGGTCCAGTGGCCACCGCAGAAGGCATTCAATTGTTAGTTAACACCAGAGGCATGTACATTTGTTACAATTGCCGAACCAGGTGGTTTTAGAGGTGAATGTTTCCAATATTTAACGTATGCAAGGACTAGGGGTCCCTGGTGTATAGGGTCCTACCAGCCTCGTCACTGTGCCATCAAGACCCCTTGCACACTCTGTCTCCTCTGACATTAGGGGAGCCCCAGTGACTGAAAAAGCAACACTCGAACCCTGTTCCAGAACGAATGCATTAGGTCACTATGGTTCCCAGCTTGGGGGCACTACAGATGCTATTTCCTCCCCCTGGAACAGCCTTCCTGCCATCTGCATCTGGTGACCTTGCAAATTAAGGACCATGCCCCCTTCTCACAGATGTCCCCTTCACTGCCACCCTGTCTCATGAGCAGAACTGAGCCCTCCTGAGTATGGGGCACCTGGGATGAATGATAGAGAATGTTGCTTCCTGAGCCCTTGGCATTCTAAGGGCAGGCAGGGGGAGTTCCCTGGTGGTCCAGTGGTTAAGATTCCAGGCTTTCACTGACGCGGGGGGCCCTGGTCTGATCCCTGGTAGGGGAACTAAGATCCTGCAAGCTGTGCGGTGTGGCCAAAAAAAAAAAAAAAAAAAAAAAGGCAGGGGGGCCTGTTTTCTGGAGACAGTCAAAGCCACTCCCTCTCAGGAAAGTCTGGGCTGACTCCAGTCAGGCAACTGACTCTAATTCCTCCTGCCTTTGGACACTTTGCTGGGATAGCGTGGCCCCAGCAGGTTGCCCACGGAGCAAGGTGAGTGACATCTTCCTTTCTTGCTTACCTCCTCGAGCCTCTTCTTAACGGGAGCTGCAGACAGGAATTGACACCAGCTCCTTGACACCCTGTCAGACTCGCTGAGTAAGTGTGGGACCGGCAGGCCCGGTGAAATAATGGTATTTTTAGACGCTGGCTTGTGGAAACTTTTCTTTCCCTTGGTCGTGATATGTTTCCGATAACCTCTGTTCACTCTAAAGGACTCAACTATGTCTATCTCTGTAGAAAAAGAGGATTTCAGAGTCCAAAGTTACGTTCAAGACCATCTTCTTCCAGACTCCGACATTTCAGGTGAGAGAGGTCCCCTGATGCCACCCTTGCCCTCCCCGCCCCCAACTCCCAGTCTCCTTTACACGTAGTCAAGAATGATCTTTCGGGCTTACCCTGGTGGCGCAGTGGTTGAGAGTCCGCCTGCCGATGCAGGGGACATGGGTTCGTGCCCCGATCTGGGAAGATCCACATGTCGTGGAGCGGCTGGGCCTGTGAGCCCTGGCCGCTGAGCCTGCGCGTCCGGAGCCTGTGCTGCGCAATGGGAGAGGCTGCAACAGTGAGAGGCCCGCGTACCACACACACACACAAAAGAATGATCTTTCAAATTCTAAGCTGAATTCATTACACACCTGCTTAAAGTCCTTCAGAAGTTCCTCCTTGCCATTGGGATACAGTGACATCTCCTCTGTTGGTACCAAAGACCCTGCGTTACCTGGGCCCTGCAGGAGTCTTCTTCACTATAAGTGTACTTACTGAAATTTTCCAAGCAGGATGTGTACCTCCAGGCCTCCTGGTGTTTGCTCTTTGCTGGTCCTCCTGCCAGCAACTCCATCACTGCACCTGTCCACTCGCCTTCTAGGCTAAGCTTGAAGGACGCCTCTTCCTGGAAGGCTTTTCTGACCCCTGCCCACCACCCCCCTGCCCCTGCCCAGCACCCTGGATGAAGCACATGCTCTCTCTCCACGTTCCTGTAGCATCCCACAGGGTCCCTGTGTGGTGCTGGGATTTGAAATGTGTGTTTCATGTGTATCTTCCCCTTTCAACTCTGAGCTCCCTAAGGTCAACGGTCTGGTTTTTCAACTCTAATATCCTTGTGCTTGGGGCAAAATTAACACTCAGAAAAACCTAGTTCTTGTATAGGGAGCACAATAGCAGGATTTCCATGCCAGTGTGAATCCCACCACCTTGAATGCCTGATTCAAAAACGTGAAGACTCCACTGATAAGTTAGGCCACTGCATATGCCAGACTGGGGTTGCTCCAATATCTTCAAAATGCATACATGGCTTTTTAGTCCTAACAAGGCTGTCTTACTGCCCCAGCCATGCTGGGAGCTCAGAGGTGGGGCTTGGGCAGCTTCAAAGGAGACAGTTAAATAGGGCATTACTTAAAGCCACATGCCTGATAACATAAGCCACTCAGTACGGGGAAATCTTTACAAGACAGAAATCTCATTATCTTTAAGAGCTATAGAGCAGAGCGCCCTCTGTCGGTCATTTCTGGAATTGCAAGGGTCACATTCATTTTCTGATTCCCCGCACTCTGCCAAGAGTGGAGGTAAATGGTGAATAAGAAAGACGTAGACCTCCACCAGTGTGATAGGGAAAGCACTTCAACAATCTATTACAAGGGTGGTGAGTGTTCTAAGTGGAAACTCAGGATGCTAAGAGAACGAGAGTGCAAGGACCTCACCCGAGCTGCGTGGTCAGGTGGGCTTGGGGAGGAGGGAAATGAAGCCGATTCAGTTCACCTAATATTCACCAATTGACTGTTATATGCCAGGCGTTATCATAGTTCTGGGGATACAGAGGGAAGGGACAGAGCATCTTCTCCCAAGCAGTTCAGAGCCTAAAAGGGGAAGGAGGGCAGGAGACTTCAAATCTCTGATAACAGCAATGCCGGCAAAATAACGGCTATTAGCCATTTTGCATGGTAGCTGTAATCGTTATAATATTCTAAGACTACAATCACAGTAGTCCTGTTCTCAGATGTGGAGCTACGTGATGTCGATATCATTATTTCTTCCGAAGTGTGAGGATTCGGGAGCCTCTTGGTTGACCCTGCAGCCCTGCTGTTTCCACTGCATCGTTCGTCTCTCCAACCTGATTAACGATAAAATACAGGAGTTTCTGGTGCGCATGCTTCACCACAACCCGGTGTGACCAGTATTCCTGTGACTCTCTCTCTACAGATAAGGGCCCCAAGACCCGAAAGGTCCT
Source organism: Neophocaena asiaeorientalis asiaeorientalis (assembly GCF_003031525.2). Classification (NCBI taxonomy): domain Eukaryota; kingdom Metazoa; phylum Chordata; class Mammalia; order Artiodactyla; family Phocoenidae; genus Neophocaena; species Neophocaena asiaeorientalis. The sequence continues at coordinate 2,277,213 of NW_020172178.1, forward strand.
GAGCTTTGCCTCGGGTCCCACAGCTGTAAAGAGGGAGCTGCCCTAGAGCAAGGTGGTTTGGAAGGAGAACTCTGCAGTCAGACAACCTGCCGTGGGTGACCAGGCATGCGACCTTTGGCCCCATACCATTCTTCTCAAGTTCTCCATCATCTGTCTCATGAGATTGTCTTGAGAAGTTAAGGTAGTAACGCGTTCAGAGCCTGACACATTGAGCAGTCAACGTATGTTATTAATTGTTATATCATCATTATTCTCACCACCTCCTGGGCGGAACATTTTTTCCCCACTCCTTGTGTTTCCCTGTGAAGGGACTTCCACTAAGGTGAGACTCTTGGTCTCTCCCCCTCACTCATTCATACCTCCTCAGGGAAGGGGGGCAGCCTTTGCCCGACTGGGCGCCTGGGAGAGGGAACCGCGCGTGCTGGGCCCAGCCCTTTCCGGGTCCTCTTTGAGAGCTGGTTGCTGGGACGGTACAGTAGTCTAATTCAGAGGTACAATTATCCGGACGTCTCACCACTGAGCCCCTTGCCTCAACCTGACTTTTCTTAGCTGAGGTTTGAGCCTCCCCTGTCTGGCTCCTGTGTCTTTTCTCTGTGATGTGTTCTGAACTTGGTGTGGAAAACCAAAAAGAGTCTTATTTACCAACTCCTCCAAACCTCAACCTTAGGCAAAAGTGAAATCCAGTCCTTGTCCTGCAATTTCTCACTCTGCTTTTGCTGCCTCTATAGGATTTCTTCTCTTTCTGCCTAAAGATCTACGGAAGCCTGGACTTGCACTTAGAGTCACCCCAGAACTCAGGAGCCTGGACAGGTCCTGGGAGGTAATCAGCCCAAGGCCATGACTCCTCGGGAGATGGGAGTTGGGACTAGGGCGGGGCTGGGATCCCAGGAAGATAGCTGGTTAAGGATGGAGATGGACCCAACTCACAGACCCTGCCTGGGTCCTTTCCCCCATAGGAGCTGCCTCCGAGTACCTGGGTGGGTTGCAAGCTTTCCTAGGCTTAAGCTGGGGAATGAATGACCTGCCTAGGTGTCAGGTATTCAACCGAGAGAATTAAATCATTAGGGATGAGGGGTGCTGGCGGCGAGAATGAATAAGGTGGGAGAAGGAGGCGCCGAGGTCCCCAGGGGGCCAGCCCCTCCAGCCCAGGCCCGGGTGTGCAGGTCAGCCCTGCCTGCTGGGAACAAGAGGAAGCAAGGTCTTCATGGCTATGCTGGCCGCATTCCTCCAATCCCTCACAGTGAAACCCCTTCATAGAAAGTGAACTGAATCTCTGACTGTTTTGAAGCTCTCGGCCCAGGCCTGCCTTGTGCCTCAGGGAGTATGAGGGCCGCACGGCTATGGTCCTGACAGCAGTCCTCCCGAGGCTGACTCCCACCTACCCCTCGAGCTACACGCCTGGCCCCCTAGGCTCCTGCCCACTGCACAGCAGTCGTGGGCACTATCAGGACGCTGTGCCTTTGCTCATGCTGTCTTCTCTGTCCATAGTGCCTTTCCTCCTGCTTGGCCTGGACAACTTATACTTAACCATCAAGGCTCAATGCAAGTCTCTTTCCGGTGAAAGGTGAAAGCATTCTCCAACCTTCCTTTCTCTGAGGTTCTTTTTTTTTTTTTTTTTTTTTTGGGTTTTTTTTTTTTTTTTTTTTTTTTTGCGGTACGCGGGCCTCTCACTGTTGCGGCCTCTCCCGTTGCGGAGCACAGGCTCGGGACGCGCAGGCTCAGCGGCCATGGCTCACGGGCTCAGCCGCTCCGCGGCATGTGGGATCTTCCCGGACCGGGGCACGAACCCCCATCCCCTGTATCGGCAGGCGGACTCTCAACCACTGCGCCAGGGAAGCCCCTCTCTGAGGTTCTTTTGCCACAGACCCCACCACTGCCCTATTGCGTTACTTCCTGTCCCATAAATCCTTGCCCTGACCCTGAAGGCATTTGAGTTGCAACCCCTGCTGGAGTTCTGCCACAGTGAGCTCTTTGAAGGGGTGTGTTCAAAGATGTTTCCCTGTATTAGTCGGGGTTCTCCAGAGAAACAGAATCAGCACAATGTATACATAGAGAAAGAGATTTATTCTAAGGAATTGGCTCACATGATTATGGGAGATGACAAGTCCCAAGGCCAACAGTCTGCAAACCAGAAATCCAGGAGAACCAATGGTGTATTCCGGTCAGAATGTCAACAGGCCTCAAAGGCAGTCAGGCAGGGGGACTCCTCTTATTCATGGCAGGGACAGCCATTTTCTTCTACTCAGGCCTTCAACTGATTAGAAGAGGCCCACCCACATTGGGGAGAGCAATGTGCTTGACTCCGTCTACTAATTCAAACGATAATCTCATCCAGAGACACTCTCACACACATACCCAGAATCATGTGTGACCAAATATCTGGACACCCTGTGGCCCAGTCAAATCAACACAGAAAATTAACCATCACATTCTCCAAGATCCCCTTCTCCTGATTGTTTAATCAAACACACATCTAGGTATTGTTGTGAAGGGATTCTGCAGATATAATTGAGGTTGGGGATTTTAAAATAGACTATCCTGAATTATCTGTGTGGTCTCAGTCTATTCATATGAGCCCTTAAAAGCAGAGAATTTTCTTTGGCTGGAGTCAGAGAGATGCGGCAGGAGGGGAAGTCAGAGAGATGCGGCAGGAGGGGAAGTCAGAGAGAGTCCAAGTATGAGAAGGATTTGATAGGCTGTTCCTGATTCTGAGATATAGGAGGCCACATGCAAAGCCCAGGGAAGCCTCTAGGAGCAAAGAAGGCCCCCTGTTTATGGTCAACAAGGAAATGGGGACCTCAGTCCTACAAACACAAGGAATGAAATTTTGCCGATGACCTGAATAAATGCAAAAGCGAATTCTTCCCCAGAGCCTCCATAAGGATGTGGTCCTGCTGACACAGCCCAGTGCTGGATTTCTGACCTAAAGAAATTGTGAGATAATAAATGTACGCTGTTTTAAGCTGCTAAGTTTGTGGTAATTTGTTATGAGAACAATGGATAATGAATGCAGGGGAGGTCCATGCCTTCCTCATTGCCATACACCCTGCACCTTAACATGGTGCCTGACACACAGTAGGTACTTGCTACATGTTTGTCAACTGGCTGGATTACAAGGCAACGCCCAAGTGACAAAACCTAGCCCTGCTCACCCTTGGAGGGAAGGCTCAGAATAGGAGAAGCTGGTTGACATCAAGTTGATGGACAGCCCAATTCAAATCTCTAGTCAGGAAAACTTGGGCGAGTCATTGTTTTCTGCAGAAGATGACACCTTGGTACATGTGTTCCATAATTTGTGGAGATGGGTTCCAGTTTATTGCATTTCTCACGAGAGGAAAGAAAATTGATTTATCTTCACAAGGTCTTCTTTTTCTTTTCCTGATGATGACGAATGTCTGCAGCTCCATCAGAAGATGGCAGATGAAACATAAACTGTGGGTTGTTGTGGCAGAAGAGTCCTGACCCTTCAGGATCTAACAGTTTAGGAAGAATGTTATGATGCCTACACGTAATTATACTACAAAGCAGAGATGTCATAGGATGAAGGGCAGGGCAAGAAGCCTGGCATAGCAGAAAGCGTCGTGGACTGGGAGCCTGAAAACTTGACGCCTGTACCACTCACTCCTGGTTGCATGACCTCTGAGCCTCGGTTTCCTTTTTAAATGAATCTCTCCTGATTTCTTCCGGCTCTAGGAATCTGATGATATTTATACCAGAAAATTCTGACATTGACTCTTAGGAGGCCCCAGTGAGGCTCAATCTGACAAGATGGTACCAATTCATACATGATTTCAGCTAGAAAAGAATATACATATTTCAGAATTTTGAAAAGTTTTAAATTTAAGGATTTTAAAAAATGAATAGATTTTTTTCTAACACCTCCAAGACCTAAGTAACTGGAAAAGACTCTAGAGATCAAGCAGCCCAGTGGTTTTTAACAAAAATATTTAAAGCTGAGAAATGCTTTCATCAAGTTATCACCCAAGAGCATTCCCACAGGCACTGAGTAAGAAATGCCTAGAGCTCTGTGAAATATTTTGAAAATCGCTGGTCCGGCCTATTTTGAAAACAAAGAAATGGAGTGCTAGAGGGGTTGGGTGATGTGTACAAGGTGAGTGGCAGTCAGGACTTAGATCCACGCACTTGACCCCAAGACAGTGTTCAATCCATGACACTCCCCCCCACGCCCACCCCACCACCACAACTAAGAAGATAAGACTGCTGGGGTAGGAAGCTACTTCACTCTCACCTTCCTTTTCTCTTTATTTACAGGCAGAAAGAGACAGATGAGAACATGGATTAGGGTCATTATCCCTCAGCATATGTCCTTGCTAATAAGTGTGTTCTTTGTAGATTCATTAATCCGCTGTTAGGAGCTGAAAATGAGTGTTTCAGATGCTTAAGGTGATGTCCTAGATGCTCTGAGAACCAAGTCCCCCTGGACAGAATGTTCTTTAATCTTTCTAAATGGTCTGTAATGGAAGCTCTGGGTCTGGCATAGGGAACACAGTCTATTATAACTTATTGATGAGATTTTTTAGAACAGGTTTCATTAAAAAGTGTCCCAAATGACATAACTGAAGCTTATTCTCTATTCCATGGTGACGTTTTGAAATGTAACTTTAAATGGTTCTCCCTTTGTAAAATGTTTCTTAAAAAGAGGATGGTTGACAAAGTAGCAATGGTCTAATTTTAATACGTATTTTAGCAAAATACAGTTTAAAATATCAATGATGGTTTATGTGAAATCTTATATACTTTAGAGTTGTATTGTACCTTAGGTATTACCTAGGTTGCCTCTGTTTTCAGAAGAGGAAATTGGGACCCTGAGAAGGTAAGTGGCTTTTCCAAGATTGTGCTGCATGGTTGGGGCATAACTGAAACAAAAGTCCAGCTCTCTTGGCATGTGGACCAATGAGCTGTCCCTGAAGAACACACCCAAGGCAACTCTCAAGTAGTAATCGGAAAAAGGAAATTCCTTATTTATAGGAGGCACATAGGAGAGCGGTTAAGAGCATAGCCTTTGTCATCAGACTCTGTAATCTTGGGCAGGTTACTTACCTCTTTAATTCTCACCTTTCTCACCTATAGAACGAGGATAATAAATGCACCAAGGTAGGACTGTTGTGGTGTTTAAGTAGTACAAGGCAGGTAAACATAGAATTCTTGACATGGTAAATGTTATTTATGACTATTATTATTATTAACTTGTTGAGTTTTATGTGTTGTCGACATGAATGTTTGCAGAGAAACTTGCTTCTCTCTGCTTCAGTTCATGATAAGTTCCTATTTCTTAGCATGTCAAATGCTGGATTTTGTAAAATCTGAGAAAAGCATATATTCCCTTGCCACCCAAGATCAACGTCCTCTTGGTGGATTACTTTCTATGTTTGCTATAGAAGGCTAAAAGCTAATTCTAAAGGAGCAGAAGAGTTGGCCAATTCCCTTCAACAAACATTTCCTGAGCATCCCCTCTGTTCTGTTAAGCTGTGTAAAATGCAAAGGCAGAGAAAAGACATGGTTCCTGGGCTCCAGGGGCCCTAAGATTGTGGAAAAAAAGACATCTCTAAGTGTCTCTGATGCAGGTGTTAAGGCAAGTGTTCCTCTAGAAGGAAAAATAAAGCAAAGTGGGAGTTGATCTTACAGAGTGAGAGAGAATCATTCTAATAAGACATATGGAAAGATCTCTGAGAGGTAGGATTTGGCTCAAGTTTTAAAGAGTTGGTAGAACTTCAACAGGCAGGCAGCTTCTTAAGATAACTCCCAATGACCCCACCTTCTGGCAACCACAGCCTTGTGTAATCCCCTTCCCTTAAGTGATTTGCTTCTAGTGAATAGAAAACCACAGTGTGGCGGGGAAGTCACTTCCATGATCAGATTACAAAAGATTCTGACTTCTGTTTTGCTGAGTCCCTTTACTGATGATTTTGATGAAACATGTTGCCATTTTGGGGAGATCCATGTGGCAAAGAACTGGAGGCATCCTCTGGCCAGTAGGCACCTAGTAACTGAGGCCCTGAGCCCAACAACCCTAAAGGAACTGAATCCTGTCAGCAAGCATACAGATGAGCTTGGAAGTGGACCCTTCCTCAGTTGAGCCTTCAGATTAGACCCCAGTCAGGTCTCAATTATAGCCTTGTGAGAGATCCTGAACAAAGGTCCCAGCTAGGCTGTGCTGATTCCTGATCCACAGAAACTGAGATAGTGAATGTGTGATGTATTAAGCTGCTAACTTCGTGTTAATTTGTTATGCAATAGGTAACTATTACAAGTGCCTATATGGGCAAAGGACACTACAGCAATGAAATACCCTGAGCCATGGTCCAGGAAGCTATTGCCTTGTCCGTCACTTGCCTTATGGGATTGTCTTGATGAGAAGGTGAGGCTAAGGCAATTTGTACTTCCTGGGCAGTAGATTTGTGGAATGGCAATCAGACTCATGTGGCCGGACCATAATGCTTGTGGAGAGACACAGCAGCATATGAGGTTAGAATGACAGGCTATAGCTAAACTGTGAAGGGCCCTCAATACTCAGCAAAGGACTGTAGACTCTATGGGGAGCCAGTGAGGGTCTTGGAGCAGGGAAGTAACTCTAATAGAGTTTCTCTATTGAATATTAACCTGATGCTGTGTGCAGGACAGAATGAAGGGAGACAACTTGGAAATGGCTGCAAAATCCCGGGGAGAAGTGGTAAAGGCCTGAACTCTGACCAAAGAAACAAATGATGCCCCCCAAACATACCATCATAGAATTCTCATTTGTGTTGGAAGTTCTCTGAGCATTCCCCTGGTTTATGAGGCAGGAACTTTATCAGGCATTTATTTGACATCCAACCCATTTTCATTCCACACGCAGGGGCAAGCTCCTATTGGAATTGAAAACAATCACAGGCTTGACTTTGGGGACATGGAAGGAAATGTACCCAAGAAGGGAAAAGGGGGTGATAGGCTATTTTTCAGCTTTCCAGAGAAGACCAATTTATAAACCTTAATAAGAGCGCCAGAGTTCCATGCTGTGTCTTCTTTGCCTTCCAATGTCCTGGTTCTCAATCTAAGGACCCCAGATGCCTAGGCGCCCTTGAAGGAGGATTTCATGGTGTTCAAATCTATCCCAATATTTCAAAAAACACATAGATATCCCGGTAGTTACTCACAATAAAGCAACCCAGATAAGAAGGAAGGCCGACTCACTTTGGTTGAGGCTGTAAATGCAAACAGTGCAGTGTGGCAGTTCTGGGTGGCCAATTAGAATTCCTATGTACTTTTTTTGGGTAATAACTTAATTTTCTTCCTCAGAAATAATCCATTTATTAACAAACGATCTTAAATTCCATTGTAGATATAAAATGCCATATTCTTTGTCCAGCTTTATTGAGATAGAATTGGCATATAACATTGTAGAAAACATGTTGGTTTGATACATTTATATGATTACCAACGTATCATCAGTTAACATCATATAATTACCATCATGTCACATAAGTCTCGTTTCTTTTTGTGATGATAACATTTATAATCTACTCTCTTAGCAACTTTCAAGTATATAGTACAGTACTCTTAACTATAGTCACCATGCTGTATATTAGATCCCCAGAACTTATTCACCTTGTAACTGGAAGTTTATATCCTTGAACAAAATCTCCCCATTTACCCCACCCCCAGCCCGTGGGAAGCAACACTCTACCTTCCTATATGCTTTTAATTAACGAAAGTAATTAACACATCAGAATTGGAGGATGTTTGGTGGTAGTAGCCTAATGTGATGGTCAATAGCACGATACAATTCTGGCTGTGCTGCTTGTCAGTTGTGTGTTACTGCGTGATTCCTCAGGGAGATGCTTGTTTCTTTTTCACCAGCAAGCTAGGGCCAATAACTGCTGATTTTAAAATTGTTATTTGGGATGAGAAGGAATAATATATGAAAGTTTCCTGGCACTCCATAAATGGTAGCTATTTTTAAAACAATTGAGTAAAATATAAAATATTCTGGCAAAAGGAGATCGGAATAAAAGAAGCTGTCTCTGGTTCTGAAAGGTCAATCACCCCAGGTTTGCCTCTTCATGTCAGGGGCACTGGTTCAGCTGTCTTAATTTCTCTCATGAACTCTTTCTTCAGCCTCTCGGCCAGGTTTTCTTATAATAAGTTTTCTCACCTTGGTATAATTCTCTCTCTATCCTTTTGCTGGAGTGACCTCTTAAGGTCATGGACCTACTCATCTCATGCCCTTGGCAAACCCCTTCCAGAGCATACAAGACTCTTCAAAATAGAGTAGCTTCAGACTTCCCTGGTGGCGCAGTGGTTGAGAGTCCGCCTGCCGATGCAGGAGACGCGGGTTCGTGCCCCGGTCCGGGAAGCTCCCACATGCTGCGGAGCGGCTGGGCCTGTGAGCCATGGCCGCTGAGCCTGCGCGTCCGGAGCCTGTGCTCTGCAATGGGAGAGGCCACAGTAGTGAGAGGCCCACGTACCCCACCTCAAAAAAAATAGAGTAGCTTCTTGCCTGTCTAGCAGCCTCTCTCCTTAATTCCCATCCTGTCCTCTGTGTCCTAATCTCATTGAGCCTCTCGTCATTTGTTTCCCAGATCTGACCCTTTAATACCTCTATGCCTTTGTTCATGCTGTTCCCTCTGCTTATAATACTTTCCCTCCTTCTTCATTTGGCAATCTCCAGCTAATTCTCAAATGTCAATTCTAATTTGACTTTTTCTGTGTTCATTTTCTCTTCTTTCATCTGCCACCTTCATCAGACTTGATCATATTCCCATGATAGCACTTGTCTTCTAACAGTTCTATCTCTTGCAACAGAATACGAACACTTTGAAGGCCAAAGATGATGTTTTATTTACCTTTGTGTCCCCAGCACAGGATGGTATTTAGTACTGATCAATGAATGAGTAAGTGAAGTTACCTCTTCCCCTGGCCCAGCCCTACTTTTGCCCATTGGAACCCAATGCATTCTTCATGGCTTCTTCAGTATCTCCAAATAAATTGGCCTCTTTGTGAGCACTTAGTATTGTATTTTGGCTCATGGCATACCCACTTACTTTAGGTACAGGTTTTATCTCCAATACATGATTTTTTTTTTTTTTTGTGGTACGCGGGCCTCTCACTGTTGTGGCCTCTCCCGTTGCGGAGCACAGGCTCCGGACGCGCAGGCTCAGCGGTCATGGCTCACGGGCCCAGCCGCTCCGCGGCATGTGGGATCTTCCCAGACCGGGGCACGAACCCGTGTCCCCTGCATCGGCAGGCGGACTCTCAACCACTGCACCACCAGGGAAGCCCATACATGATTTTTTATACTATGTTTTGTTTAATAAATGTGTGTAAAAAATAAGAAAGTCATTTACAATCAACTTCTAATAGAAACACACATGGATTTAGAGCTGGGGTAGTATCACTTCACAGGTGAGAAAACAGAAATCAGAAGAGAAATGGTTCTCCCAAGTAGCACAGTAGTGGGTGGCAGAGACAGGATTAGGACCCAGGTGTCCTTTCTCCAGGATCTTACTGTCCACTTTCACCAGGCTTGCAGAACACAGAATTGATGCCTTAGCTTGACTGTTTGTACTATTTTAATTATAATTTTATTATTATTAACAGCATTTAAAAATTATGTAACATAGATAGCTAGTGGGAAGCAGCTGCATAGCACAGGGAGATCAGCTTGGTGCTTTGTGACCAGCTCGAGGGGTGGGATAGGGAGGGTGGGAGGGAGACGCAAGAGGGAGGGGATGTGGGGATATATGTATACATATAGCTTATTCACTTTGTTATACAGCGGAAACTAACACAAGAACGTAAAGCAATTATACTCCAATAAAGATGTTAAAAAATATATAAATAAATAAAGTAAAAAAAAAATTATGTATCTTTTCAGAACCGATGACAGGGCTCCTGGATAGCAATGTTTCTTTCGGCTGAAATTCAACACCAGGAGTCAATATGGCTTGTTGTCTTTGAAAGGACACGTGATTAATGAGAGACCCAATTATGCTGACGTAGGTGGACACGTATGCAGTATACAAAGAATCACAACAAAGGCCATTGGGCACCACAGAACAAAACAAGCAACATGCTTGGAACAGGCTTGGAAAAGAACACAGGATTTGAAGTCAGAAGATCCATGCTCAGGCTTCATTCTGCCAATTCCAAGATGTGTGACCAGAGGCCAGCACTTAACTCCCCCAAGCCTGTTTCCAAATGTGAAAACTTGTAATGGAAAACTCATTGTCTGACTATACCAGAGCGAGGACATTTAGTAGATGCTACTTACTACATAATGCGTGAAAGATACAAGACAATTATCGGTGTAAGGTGCTGTGCAAAAATAATTGAATTAAAGAACACAGCTCATCAGCCTTTCCCCACAGACCTGCAGACAGAGATCCCATCCTCTCCGCTAGGGTGCAAACAAGAAATGTATGCGTGTTCTCAACTCGTCTCTCTGAATCCCCACAGGAAGCCCCACCATTATACCCTCTCAATTGCACTCCTATGTGGTTCCTCCTATTATGACACCCACTTTCCTGCCCGGGGTGTGATCATCAACGTCTGCAGCCTGGACCCTCGCAGCGCATATCCTTCTGATCCAGCCCTCCCCAAGATGTAATGCGTGCAGACATCGCTTGGGGTCTGGTTAAAATGCAGGCTCTCATTCACCGGCGGTGCAGGGTATATCCCGAGAGGGGCCAGCGCTGGTTGTCCATGGACCATATGTACAGGAGAAGGGCTCCAGTCAGTCTCCTTGAATCCAGCCTTGAACACGCCTACCACCCAGTCTCCACACTGACCCCAGAGAAATCTTTTCAAGGCATAAATACGATTATGTCACTGCCATGCTTAAAAAGTCTGAGTAGGCAGATTCAATGTCAGGATTCTCAACACTGGCTGCAGATTTCAATCACCTGGAAAGTTTTAAAAAAGCCCAGAGCTCAGGCCCCAGTACAGACCAACTAAATAAAGCTATTCAGAGGTACCAGGCAAAGGTATTTTTAAAATAGCTCCCCAGGTGGGTCTAACCATGGCTCCAAGGATTCTTCCAACACAAAAACTTACAACTTACCCCATCATTTAACCATCATAATAAGCCCAGATAGGTTCCTTATTCCCAGGTAAAGAAGCTGTGGCCCCAGTGGGTTAAGTGCCTTGAAGTTGGGCCCTAAGTGCTCCATCATATGACGAGGTGGAAGGAAAGGAGAAAGCGTGGCCTGCAGAAGTCCCAGTTCCATCATCGCATGAATATATTTGCAATTGCTTTCAGCATCTCTTCTAATTATTCCCCAAGCCACCATGGCCTTTGATGGATTGTGGAAGAGATTGCTTGGCATTTTCAACCAAATGTTCTGATGCTTGAACACGGCAGTGGATGGAAAGTGACAGCACGTTAGCAGTCACTGCATTCCCTCTGCTGTCACAGCTCACTCCTCTCTGCCCACAGCGTGGGCTGGGCTTCCCATCTCACAGAGCAGGGAAAAATGCTTCCAAAAGGTGATGCGACATGTCAAAACGTCAGACTGCCAGTTGTCACTGTCAGCTTTTATGGCCCATGGTATCTATCAGATGGAAACAATTAAGTCCCCAGAGCATGGGATCTCCCTCAAAAAAATGTATATGAGTGAGGAGTGTTTTAGCATGTACTGGGCTGGCACCCGGCATTAGGACCTCTTCCCATGAGGTGGGCACCTCACGCGTGTGATCTGTTTAACACTGAATGCAGTTCCAAGAATTCTGCACTGGGTCCTCACTTTACAGATGAGAAAACTGAGGCTCAGAGCAATGAGGTGGTTTGCCCAAGGACACACAGATGGGAGAGGCAGGGCCAGAATCAGCCTGCGGTCTGATGCCAAACCTGCAGTTTCTGGCACCCAGAACAGTGTGAAGCACAGAGGAGATGCATAGTCAACACGTGATGGATGAATGAGTGAGTGAGTGACTCAGTGAGTGAATGAATGTCTCATGACATGCTGCCTTGAAGACAGCCTCCACCAGTCATTAGTTATAGCACCTCGGGTAGGTAACTTCACCTTGCCTAGCAAGGATGAAATACCTGTTTTTATCATCGGTGTTGGAATGGCTGATAAAACGGGTTTAAATTGCTGATACTGAGATCAGGGTAAAGGGAAATATCCAGGTTCCAGGGGACAGTGGTCCAAGAGCTCTTCTCTTCTCTGGGCCTCCAGTTCCTTATCTATAGAATAGGAGCGTTGGATGAGACGGACATTGAAATCCTCTGTTTTACAGATATTCTAGGAGCCGGTAAATCTAGTCATGCTTGTTGATGTGCAAACAGTAAAGGCCTTGAAGGCTTTCTCCCCATGGCCCTAGTGCACCTTCATCAGAGTGCCTTTGCTTGCACAGGGCCTGGATAAAACAGAAGGAGGTTGAGTTGGTGTCTGGCTCCCTCTGTAGCCCTCTGGGCATCATCTACTTCCTGCTCTGGGCGTTATTTCCCTTCTCTCACGGCTAAGTTCTCCTTTGCCAGGCCCCCAGCCTGGCGGTTAAGGCCCCAAACTTTCCTTTCAGCATCATCTCCCACTGTTCCCCTTCCTGGCCCAGCCCAGGCCACCTGCTCCCCACGTGGTCCTGCATGTTCCCATCTCACTGCCTCTGCTTGGACTGCGCCCTCAACCTGGAGTGCTCTGCCCGCTGGTCAAACACCTCCCCTCCACTGAGCTCCCCAAATCCTCCTTGTTCCTGTAGCGCTCTGTCCCACATTAGACATCATTCATTCATTCACTTATACATTGACTCTCAGTGAGTCTCTTGAGCGCTTGGTCTGTGCCAGCCACTATGCTATACGCTTTTCCTCTGTCATCTCATTTAATCCTTTCAACACCATGAACCTGGTATCGTAACTATCTGCCTTTCACAGATGAGCAAACAGAGGCATAGGGAAACCAAAGTCACCCAGCTCATATGTAGCAGATTTGTGGATCATGTGGTCTCCCCACAGATCCCAAGTTAGCCCCTTGTCTAGCACCTCTTCTGCCGGATCCTGGGCCGCCTCAGAACAGGCACTGTCGTTCAGGCACCCAACATTCATTCAACAAGTATCCACTGAGCGCCTCCTGTGTGCCAGACCCCACGATGGTCACGGCAGTTCTGATGGGTGCCATGTGGCCTCCCACTCCTGTGGGGTGCCTGGCCCCGGGCTTGGCTTCGTAAAGGATGCTCTGAGGTTTCTTGCTGAATGGCATGGCCGGTAACACTATGTGAGAAGCAGAGTTCAAAGCTGATGATGGCTGCAGGTATGAAGGTGATCCACAAGGGGTGTGCTGCCCATCTGTGGGCTCTGCAGACACTGGAGAGAGGAAGCTGATGGGGGCAGATGGGTGTTCAGAGACAGGGAGGCATGGTCTCATTGACAGGGCGGGGAAAACCAAGGTGAGGGTGCAGGAAGACGAGCCTCACTGCTCCAGATTGGCCCAGCGCGGCTCCCTGAGGCCTGAATCCAGACTGCGAATCCCGCCTGCCACAGAAGTAGGTTTGAGACTGTGCATATGGGTGGCCTGAGTCAGCCGCCTGTCACCTCCTCTTAGAGGCCAGCCCTGTTCACAGACTGAAGACCTGGGAGGCAGATGGTGGAGAGGCGGACATGGAACCAGGCTCCCTTCCCCAAGCCCGGTTTTGTTTGTGCATCAGAGAAAGGAGTTACTGCCTGGCTGTTGTATCTTGTAGGTTGGTTCCTTCTAGAAGCTTCAGCTGAGGGCTCTAGAAATTGTTGCTGCTCCTTGCCCTGGCTAAGTAGAAGCCCTGCGATTTGGTTTAATGTAACACTCATTTATTCATTCTATTATGGGCTGCATGTGGCATTGGGTGCTGGGAGAAGCATGAAGGGGAGAAAAACAGGCCCCAGGGGAAAGACAGACCCGTACGCGGCTTGCCCTGTCCCCAGGCAGGAAGGCCACATGCTGTTACTGATGGGTGAGCAGAGCACCGAGAGGACCCCAAGCAAGGAAGGACGGGCCCGCTGTGCTTAAGGAAAGCTTCCCAGAGAAGGTGAGATTTGAGCCGGACCCAGAAAGTGGGGGGAGGTTTGACAGACTGAGAAGGGAGTAGGTCATTTCAAATAGTGGTGCAGACGTTATTCTACTAAATTGATCTGATAGTGGCATAAAGCCCTCTGCTGCCCCCAGTCTTCCCCCGCTGGGTTTCCTTTCCCAGGGAATGGACCTGCCCCCGCCGACCAGCCACCCTTTTACCTCCACAGTTAGCAAATCTTCAAGGCCTATCCAGTCCACCTTCTTCATGGCTTTCAAATTTTCTGCTTCTCTCCGTTTACAGCACCGTGGACAGCTCAGGCCGCCAGCGTTTCTCGACCAGACCCCTGTCATGGCCTCTCAGCCCCACGCAGTCATCTTTGCTTTCCTCTGGGTTCTCTTAACACTTGGAGCTTATGTCTATTGTTGACTTTATCACACTGCATTTAGTAGTTTTCCTTGTCTGGGAGCTCCTCATCCCTTTATCTCAAGGGCAACATCTGGCACATAATAGGTGCTCAGTAAATGTCTGTTGAAACCACTCGGTGTTGGCTTTCAATACTGGACATACGGTGACCCAGCTGAAAGTTAAGGCCACTAGCCAGGGGGTTTCTCCAATTCATCTGACTCCCAAAGGGTACAGACCTATCGCTTCCACTGGCCATTAAACTAGGCATTTCCATGACCGAAATGATGGGGCAGCAGCATTTTGAAAGGGGGCAGAGGGAGGCAACATCATCATGAACCCCAACTGCGGGTGAGAGAGCGTAAGTGATGATGATGATAGGTAGGGGCCTGGCTGGTACAATGTCCTGGTGTAGGAATGCACGATCCATAACCATGTGGATTTCATTTACCTCCTAGAGACTCTGCTATTTTGCAAAACTGAAGAACTAGCGGGGCTTGGGGGACTTAGCCAGCTTCCAAGACCTAAGAATAGCAGATGGCACGGTACCCTGAAAAGAACATGTAATTGGGAGTCAGGAGACCCAGGTAGGGATTCTGGCTCTCCTGTGAACTGCCTATGTGGTATAGCCAGGTACTCACTCCAGCACACGCTCCTGCACTCGCTAAGGGATCCCCGAATATGTGGCTCGGATTTGCTTGGGAGAACTGCTTTTCTGTGGCTTCCTACACTCAGGCAGCACTGGATGGGAGCAGCAGTGATGGTCAAGCTAGCCTGGGTCTGATACTTAAAACGTGGTAAGCAGGTGATACAGCACGCGGTTAGCACATACCATCCACTCTCCACTCCGGCAGTTTCAGGCTCTCCACCTCCCACGCCGTGCACCAGACACACAGCATCCCTCAGCCTTCCCTACTCCCACGCTGGCTCTCCATTTCTTCTGCTGCGACCTCCAAGGTTCCCCTGCTCCATCCTCGTCCTGTTCTTGGTAAACTCAGAGCATTCTTCAAACAGATTCCATCAATGTTTTGGGGGAATGGCCTTGCGTTCTTGGTGGAGTCCAATGTGCACACCTCAAGCAGTGGAAAGTTTCACCTATATTGGGAGTTTGGTTCTCTGCCCCTCCTTTCTCCTGGGTGTGCTGTGCAAGCCTGTCGTAGGCCCAGGGAGCATTTGCCGCCTGGCTGAAAAGCAGCGATCCCTGCTGAGGCCAGACCCTGGGACAGAGCCAGGCCTGCCCAGTAATCACTCTGCATACATCCACATGGGGTGCAGCAGCTCCATCCCATCCCAGGGAGTTATTAAAATCTTGGGAAGAGGAGCAATGTTTGAATGTTTCGCAACACTCAGCATTTACTTAATTTCACTTGGCAGGAGTCTCTGGACTTTGGCTTAAGAGAGTCAAGCATTCTGAAAGCCTCCCCAAGACAGACTCTGAGGGGAGTGTGGGTCTCCTCGAATACCTATGGCTCCATCAAGGATGCAAAGGGAGACCCAGGAGACTGCACAGCTCTTTGGGATGAAAAAGAGAAACAGAGAGAGACAGACAGACAAAGAGACGGAGGAAGGCAGAGAGACTGATCGACTTAATTGCACTTAGGAATTGTTGTAAGAGAGCATCGGACCTGGAACTACAGTGGGGTGTGAGTACTGGTCCCCTTACTCATTGGCCGTGGGACCTTGAGGTATGTTACTGCCCCTTCGAATCCATAAAATGGAAAAAGGATGATCTCCTTCAAGTGTTGCTGGCAGGATTCGTTAAGCGAGGGTGGTGCTTGGTACACTAGAAACTGAACACTCAGAAGCTAGTCCAGCAGGCAGGTGGATGTCAGCATCGCTGATGGGGACTCAGGGCATCAGGCTGGATCCTGGGCCCAGACGACTGTCTTGGTCAGGACTGCAGGCAGACAGAGCGTTAAGGCAAGGGGACGAGATGATCAGAGGTCAGTGACACAGGACAGTGGTCCCGGGTTGCTAGTGTCAGGGCAGAACCAGAGGTCAGGATTCATGGTTCTCAGCATCCCCGCAGAGAACAGACCCTCACGGCAGGCTTGATGCTGCTCCATGGCAGCGCAGGGGCAAGCGGAGCTGAGACACAAAAGGGCAGTCAGAACAAGCCCCTCCCGGAGAACTGAAAACCCCACGGGCAGTGAGGGGCAAAGCACCGGGCTCCCAGGGTGGGATCCTCCTACCTCTCTGTGTCTCTGCGTCTGCCTCTTCCTCCCGGCTTCCTCTGCCACCCCTTCCTGGCTCAGGTCCCAGTGTCCGTCACATGGACCATTACAACTCCATCACTGGTCTCCCAGCCTGCAGCCTCAGCTTCCCCAGCTTCTTTGCAACAGCTTTCAGTGGATCATTTTAAAACACACATCTCACTATGCCCTACCAGGCTGAAAACCTTCGAATGTGTCTCCCCACAGAGCAGTTTCCAAGGCGGTATTCCAGGGCACCATAGCTCCTGAAGAATGGTGTTTCTTGGAACGAAGGTTCTGCGCCCCAATTATATTGGGAATCCTGGGCAGCGCAACACAAAGCGAGTGTCCACCCAGCTGGACCTCCCAGAGCCCTTCCAGTACAAATGTTCCTGTGAAACTCCCAGAAAGCGGGAGTGACTCCCCATTTCCAAGCTTGTTTGGAAACCTTCTTCCTCTTTCTTCTGTGTTAAAGGTGTTTCAGGGAGTACAGTGTGGGGAAAGGTGACCTAAAGAATGAAGTCCAAATTCCTCAGCCTCGCATTGAGGATCTTCTGTGATTGGGCCCTAAGGTCACGGAGAATCAAGTGAATTGTCTCAAAATGGGTTTTCTGTAGCCATGAAAGCCTCCCTTGGGAACAGACGAACTGAAATTAAGCAAAAGTGATCTTACACCACAGCTTTTCAGAGCATTTGCAGACATGCGATCCTGGTAGCACACTTCCATAAATATTGATTTGACACACGCCCTTTGTTTTATAAGGAGGATGAAACCAGGGTTGAAACAGGAGCAGGACACACAGACATGGCCTGGCCGTGTGCTAACAGGGGCAGCACTCTTTCCACTTCACCAGGGATGAGTGCATCCCTAGAGAAACAGGTTTTGGAGAGTCAGGGAGCAAGTTGTACCTGCTGGAGTGCTGACCGGGAAGATTAATGCGATAAACACAGGAAGCAAATACAGAGGAGCCTGAGGGGGTAGAGGCCATAGTGATTTTCACCGGCTGGTTAGGCTGAACTGCAGGATTTCAAGAGGAGAGAATTACGGCCAAGGAATAAAATCTCCTGTTGAGAAAGGCTGGTGACAAAATGCTTCTGGGGAAGTCCAGCCAGCTCCAGAAAGCCCTCATCTAGAATATTTGAAGAATCAGCCACGTGTAAGGATCTTTTTTAAGCATTAGTGCCTTACTTCTGGTTTCCTGGAAGCAGAGCCCGAGACAGGGCTTCCGGGACACACAGTATAATGAAGTAGATGTCTTAGGAGAAAGGGAATGAGGGAAAAGGAACAGCTCAGGGGAGGCAGCAAGGCTGTGTCCTCCACTGACGTCTAACTTCCATCTGGTCCACGGGGAGCCCAGGGATGTGAATTGTACCACAGAGCTGGTCCCAGCTTGAAGCAAAGGCTGACGTTTATGCCGGAGTATCAGTGTGTTATCGGCTGCCCCACTCCAGGGAGTGAGGGGCTTGTGATACAACCTTCCAGAAGAAGTGGCTTCTTTCAGCTGAAGGCAGTTCTCCAGAGAGGGGGCAACTATGAGCTGTGAGCAGCCAGCACTCAGGGGGGAAATGGAGGCTCTGCAGAAGCGAGGGGATCTGGTGGGATACACACACAGCATCCACTGTAATACATCTCCTACATACTGCAGACGGGGAAACTGAGGTCCAGGGGACGTCAACGACTTGCCAAAGATTACATTACTCAGTCTCTGAGGTTAGGGCCCTGCTGTCAACACGTGTCACAGTTTCATCCACACATCCTTGAAGGCAGAGTGTGGCCTCTGGTAGAATCTGTCTTTTGTGTTTGCTCGGCACAACGACTGTTGAACTTGTGGGCGTGATATGAGACATATCTCTTTAAACTGGGGGCATACTTCAGGGCCTCGACATTGCTGCGTCTGTAGTACAGACTGTAATGAACTGTCTTCTCTTTATGCTTGTGCCTAGGGGTAGCTTTCTTGTAAAAGGGGCTAGTTTAAAAAACAAACAGACAGCAATATCCTCTCCAATATGTTTCCCTAAGGGATAAAAATGCATCCTCCAATGAATACGAATGTTGGAATCATAGAATTTAGAGCTAGGAAGGGAATCTCAGAGATCACCTAGGGAGTGGAGATGGGGGGGGGAGCTCATTTTCAGCACCAACAATGAAACACCACGCTCTTTCTTCACCCACCTTTTCCTTTGGCAGGTGTTTACTGTAAGCCTGCAGGTCAGAAGCAGTTAATTCTTTCTCTCCATTCTATTAGTGAGGCGCATGTAGGCAATAAAATAATAGCCAGGATATTCTGTGATATCACTTGCAGCCAGTAAGAGCTTCTAGACCATGTGTGAGAACCTAAACTACCACCTGAGTTGACATTGTTCCATCCCAAAGCAAAGAAATGTGACATTTTAATTAACTTGTGCGGCCTGATCATGGGCAAACGTAGGTGGTATCTTGAAATATGGGAACAGCACTTGAATCTCAATTTCAACCTTCGAATATCTCTTGGAGTCTGAGGATGCCTAAATGGAACTCAGTGAATATTTTCATATTATAGATGGGGAAACTGAGGCCCAGGGTAGGGAAGTGATTTTCCCAAGGCCGCACAGTAAAGAAGACACAAAACTGAAACTCAAAGTCAGACATTTCCTCAGGACTCAGGGATACCCCACGTCAAAAGTTAGGGCCAATGGGGCTTCCCTGGTGGAGCAGCGGTTGAGAGTCCGCCTGCCGATGCACGGGACGCGGGTTCATGCCCCGGTCCGGGAAGATCCCACATGCCGCGGAGCGGCTGGGCCCGTGAGCCATGGCCACTGGGCCTGCACGTCCGGAGCCTGTGCTCCGCAGCGGGAGAGCCCACAACAGTGAGAGACCCAAGTTAGGGCCAAGAAGATAATGAGTGAACTTGCGCATTGCAAACAGAAGAGTTCTCTACATATGTAAGCGCTGGCCCTTCTGGAGTCCATCCTTTTGAAAGACTCCCTTGACAAGCAGAAGGACTTGAAAAGTCAGCAGGAACAGGGAGAAGCTCAGGACTTACAGTTTTTAATGAGGAGAATCAGGACGTTTTTCTGTGGCTTTTCTTGAAGGTGATCCCTGTAACGCTGATGGACGATCCCTTCCCATTTTAATAGCAGTCTGGTGGTGATATCATAGCAAATAAATTTAAGTGACATGTGGAGTGCAATTGCAGAATTTAAACTCTAACCAAGCACTGTATTTTTTTTCTGAAGATGTGACACATAGCTCATTGACCTGCATTCTTCAGTCATATTTATAGGGCAAAAGCTTTCTTGGCAGCGACGTGAATCAGTTCGTGATCTTCAAGGCTAATAGGATAAGCCAGGAAGAAGAGCTGGGTGTATGTGACTCTTTACATCTAGAAGGGCTGGAGTCATTATAGATCTCCCTGGGTACCACTGAGTTCAATGTCACACTGACTCAGGGTGCCCACCCAAGGCGCTGTTCCCATTAATGAGAGCTGCCTCCACAGGTGCCAAGACAGCTAGGACGATGTGGGGTCATTTGAAGGGCATTGCTGAATCCCTTCCTTTGAACCTCTCCTGCTGACTCTGAAATGCCGTTAGAGCGGTTCAATTCAATTTTGTTCATTGACATCCAAGCTGGAAGGGAGCAGAGAGTATCTAAATTGACATCGTCATTCGACAAGTGGAAAAACAGAGGCTCGTCCCAGGAGTGTGTCTCACCCGTGATCACCGTTAGTGACAGAGCTAGAACTAGAACCTAGTTCTAGACCCTAGAACTGCTGGTTTTTCCCGGAGTTCTGATTTCACCATGTCCTGTAGTCGTCCCAGCTGAACAAAACCAGAGTGGGTAGCATCAGGCTCTGCTGTGAATAACACAGCCCCATATTCATTCTTCAACAAATGACTTTACTGAATATCTGTTACATGTGAGGTACTCTTCTAAGCACTGGGAACATCGTGATGAACTAGATAAAGGCTTTGCTTTCATGAACTTCTAGGGAAAGAGATGCACTGATAAACTAATAAACAAGTAAACAGATAATGTCAAGGAATTAGATAACCCTATAAGAAAAAAGATAAAGCCATGTAAGCACTTAGAGGGAGAGAGATGATTCTAGGGACCTATTCTGGAGAGACTGACCAGGAAGGCTCTCACTGTGGAGGTGACCTTTGAGCGGAGACAAAGTAATGAAACAAGTCATATGAAGAGCACCCCAGGCTGAGTGGAGAGTAGGTGCAAAGGCCTTGGGGTGAGAATTAGCTTGATGCATTCACGGAACAGAAAACAGATCAATGTAACTAGAGTGAAAGGAACAAGATGAGAGTCTTAGGGCAAGATAGCTCAACTCAAATAATGTTAGTGGGAAAAAGGTAAGGAAGCAGAGGTAGTAGCAGATCACTCCTGAGTGATTTTCATATAAACGGGAGCATAGAAACAGGGGTGTGTCTAGAAGTGAATGTGGGGTCCAGAGAACTGTTCTTAATTTGTGAGATATTCCAGCATGGTTGTGTGCTGATGGGGACGGTCCAGTAGAGAAGGAAAAAGTGGTGACATAGGAGAGACAATGACGCTGGAAGAAACAAAGTCCTTGAGTAGGAAAGTGCTTGGAACCCTGGTGTGCGCTGGAAAGGACCACCTTTGATGAGTTGATGAGTCCGGGACCAATTCTTCCACGATAACAGGATGAATGCAAACAGGTTGGTTGATTTTTGAAGTGGGAAGATTCAGTAGTTTTTTTCTTATTGCTCTTACGTTAGTTTCTCAGGGTAACAGTAGGTGAAACCCACTTCTACATATATACCCAAGAGAAATGAAAACATATGTCTACTCAAAAACTTGTACATGAATGTTCAAGCATTATTTATAAGAGCCAAAAAGTGAACCCAAATGTCCATTAACTGATGAATGGCAAAATGAAAAAATATCACGTGGTATATCCATATAAGGGACAATTTTTCAACAATAAAAAGAAATGAAGTATTGATACATGCCACAACATAGATGAGCCTTGAAAATATTATGCTAAGTGAAAGAAGCCAGCCACCACCAGAGACCACAAGTTATATAATTTCACTTATATGAGATGTCCAGAATAAGCAAATCTATGGAGACAGAAAGTGGATTAGTGGTTGCCTAGGACTGAGATGGGGGTTGGAGGGGAAAGGGGAAGTGACTATAATAGGTATAAAGTCTCTAATTGCATTTTAGATTTTAAATGGCTGGATTGTATGGTACGTGAATTATATCTCAGTAAAGCTGTTAACAAAATAAGAGAAGAAAGCATCTGTTGTCTTAGTCTGCTCCAACTGCCATAACAAAATACCATAGACGGGGTGACCTAAACAAAAGCAATTTAGGTCTCACAGTTCTGGAGGCTGGGAAGTCCATGATCAAGGTGCCAGCTGATTTGATTCCCGGTGAGACTCACTTCCTGGTGTGCAGACAGCCACCTTCTTGCTGTGTCCTCACATGGTCTTTCCTTGGTGCTGAGAGAGAGATTGAGCTCTGGTATCTCTTATTATTAGGGCACTAATCCAGTTATAAAGACCCCACCATCATCACCTCATCTAGCCCCAGTGACCTCCCAAAGGTCCCATCTCCAAATCCCAAATGCCATCACACTGGGGGTTAGGGCATATGTGGATTTTGGTGGAGGACACATATTTTCAGTCTATAATGGCTGTGGATGGGGTAGGGTGTTGGAGACGAAGAAAAAGACGAGGAATGGGATCTTGGAAGGGGACCATGAGTTGGCTGTGGGCATATAATAGGATCGCTGGACAGTTCCAAAGGCAGCCTTGAGGTTTATGATCAAAATTTAAAGTGATAGGACTCAGCACAGTTAGTGTTTCGTTGTTAGTTTTTTTTTTCCCCGCTATGTTTTCTAATAATGTACAGGGATAGGCAGAGAGTTGAATTTAAGCAGGGTTGGAGTTTTAGCAGGAGAGGGTGAGCAGAGGGAACTGGGAATCCAAGGGAGTCATTATAGTGAGGAACCTTGGATTCTAAGGTGGGGAAGTAAGAATAGGAGGACAGGAAGGGAACGGACAGTGAAAGATGGGAGGGGCAATGGGGTGGGGTCCTAGTGGGTCAGGGAGGTGCTGGAGTGAGGGTCTCAGAACAAGTGAGCGGGAAGAAGGGAGGTGGTGGGTGGTCCAAGCTTGGTGTGCTAGTTTGGGTTCTCCAGAGAAACAGAACCAATAGGAGATATACACATATATATCATAAAATATTATTATGAATAAAAATAGAATATATAGCTCATCATATCATATTACAATGAACTGGCTCATCGAGAGGTCTCAGGATCCACAGTCAGCAAGCTAGAGTCCCAGGACTGCTGATGGTGTAGTTCCAGTCCAAGTTCAAGTGTGAAGGCCCAGATGGAAGGCAGTCAGGCAGGCAAACTTCCCTCTTACTCTCAGGAGGATCAGCTTTTTTGTTCTTTACCAGCCATTCAATGAGTTGAATGAGGCCCACCCACACTGGGGAGGGCAATCTGCTTTACTCAATCTACCCATTCAATGCTAATCTCATCTAAAAAAGCCCTCATAGACACACCCAGAATCATGCTTGACCAAATGTCTGGGATTCCCATGGCCCAGTCAAGCTGATACATAAAATTAACCATCATACATGGTATGCCTGAAATTGAGATTTGGGTAGTGGAGCTTTTGTTGGTACTGAAAAAACAGAGAGATAAGATATGAGTTGGATTTTTGTTCTGTCTTCTGGGACAGGGCAGTCTGGTCGAGGAGATGGAATAAGCATACAGATGATGCTAATTCAAGACCAAGGGTTCTAAGAATCACAAATCCATGTAGTGTTATATTATGGACTGAATTGTATCCGCCCTCCAAAATTCATATGTTGAAGCCTTAATCCCCAGGGCCTCAGAATGTGATCATATTTGGAGGTGGGCTTTCAACGATGTGATTAAGTCAAAACGAGACCTTTAGAGTGGACCCTACTCCAATATGATTGGTGTCCTTATAAGAAGAGGAAATTTGGACACACAGAGAGACACCAGGGATGCATGTGCACAGAAGAAAGGCCAAGTAAGGACAAAGAAGAAGAAAGCCACCTTCAAGCCAAGGGAAGAGACCTCAGAGGAAACCAACCCTGCCGACACCTTGATCTTGGACTTCCAGCCAAACTTCATAGCCGGAACTATGAGAAAATTTACCAGCCTGTGGTATTTTATTCTGGCGGTCCTAGCAGACTAATACAGGGTACAAGGAGAAAGACATTTCATGTGGCTGGAGAATAAAGAAATTCTTCCTGAAGTCTTTCAAAAACCTATGAACAGAGCTGACTAAAGGAGATGTGGCTTCAGTGCTCGAAAGATTTGCAACCACGGTGCTGGATGAGGGTCACGGGGCAGAAGAGCCTTTGAGACAGAGATGAGAAATTTCACGGGTGTGTGTGTGCGCATGCATTTGTGGGGCGGTGCGTTACACGAACAAAGGCAGGAGACAGGAGAGCATGGGGTGGGTCAGGGGGTGATGAGAGGTTGGGTTTGGTAGGGATGAATAAGAGGATTAGGCTGGGGTCACATTGTGGACACTGCTCCGGTGTGTGCCCCTACTTCTTCAGGGCTTGATGAAGATAAAGGCTGTGGGAGCCACTGTTTCCCCAGAAGTTACCTGGAGGAGAGGATGCACTGATGGGTGGTCATCTTAGTAGTGACAGTGAGTCTAGACCCCACCTGTGAGATACAGACAGGACAAGTCACTGGAGGCCGTTAGGAGCATCAACAGGGAAGGAGTCCGGCATCCCCAAAGGGCACGGGAACCTTAGCAGAGGTTGGCTCCTTGCAAAGAGGACTTGAGCTTGGGGGTGGTTCCTCAGGAAGGAGCAAAGTCGGGGAGATAAACTAACGGAACCAATATCTCCTGAGCAGATTCTGGGTCCCAAATACTCTATAGGCCCTTTATGCCCATGATCTCAGCTCCTTCTCACAACGACCCAGTGAGAAGAGCGCCCTTACCCCTACCTTGCAGATGAGGAAACAGGCTCAGAGAGGGCAGTCACATGCCCAAGTTAGAGACTGAGCTATACAACCTAAACGTCCCTGCTTTGCTCCCCTACCCCACCCTGCCTCTGCAGTCATGTTTGCAAGGACAGATTGCCTGGCCACTGGAGCCACCTGCCCAGTTCGGGTTGACAAGTTTCTGCCATGCTCTTACGTTAGTTTCTCAGGGTAACAGTAGGTGAAACCCACTTCTACATATATACCCAAGAGAAATGAAAACATATGTCTACTCAAAAACTTGTACATGAATGTTCAAGCATTATTTATAAGAGCCAAAAAGTGAACCCAAATGTCCATTAACTGATGAATGGCAAAATGAAAAAATATCACGTGGTATATCCATATAAGGGACAATTTTTCAACAATAAAAAGAAATGAAGTATTGATACATGCCACAACATAGATGAGCCTTGAAAATATTATGCTAAGTGAAAGAAGCCAGCCACCACCAGAGACCACAAGTTATATAATTTCACTTATATGAGATGTCCAGAATAAGCAAATCTATGGAGACAGAAAGTGGATTAGTGGTTGCCTAGGACTGAGATGGGGGTTGGAGGGGAAAGGGGAAGTGACTATAATAGGTATAAAGTCTCTAATTGCATTTTAGATTTTAAATGGCTGGATTGTATGGTACGTGAATTATATCTCAGTAAAGCTGTTAACAAAATAAGAGAAGAAAGCATCTGTTGTCTTAGTCTGCTCCAACTGCCATAACAAAATACCATAGACGGGGTGACCTAAACAAAAGCAATTTAGGTCTCACAGTTCTGGAGGCTGGGAAGTCCATGATCAAGGTGCCAGCTGATTTGATTCCCGGTGAGACTCACTTCCTGGTGTGCAGACAGCCACCTTCTTGCTGTGTCCTCACATGGTCTTTCCTTGGTGCTGAGAGAGAGATTGAGCTCTGGTATCTCTTATTATTAGGGCACTAATCCAGTTATAAAGACCCCACCATCATCACCTCATCTAGCCCCAGTGACCTCCCAAAGGTCCCATCTCCAAATCCCAAATGCCATCACACTGGGGGTTAGGGCATATGTGGATTTTGGTGGAGGACACATATTTTCAGTCTATAATGGCTGTGGATGGGGTAGGGTGTTGGAGACGAAGAAAAAGACGAGGAATGGGATCTTGGAAGGGGACCATGAGTTGGCTGTGGGCATATAATAGGATCGCTGGACAGTTCCAAAGGCAGCCTTGAGGTTTATGATCAAAATTTAAAGTGATAGGACTCAGCACAGTTAGTGTTTCGTTGTTAGTTTTTTTTTTCCCCGCTATGTTTTCTAATAATGTACAGGGATAGGCAGAGAGTTGAATTTAAGCAGGGTTGGAGTTTTAGCAGGAGAGGGTGAGCAGAGGGAACTGGGAATCCAAGGGAGTCATTATAGTGAGGAACCTTGGATTCTAAGGTGGGGAAGTAAGAATAGGAGGACAGGAAGGGAACGGACAGTGAAAGATGGGAGGGGCAATGGGGTGGGGTCCTAGTGGGTCAGGGAGGTGCTGGAGTGAGGGTCTCAGAACAAGTGAGCGGGAAGAAGGGAGGTGGTGGGTGGTCCAAGCTTGGTGTGCTAGTTTGGGTTCTCCAGAGAAACAGAACCAATAGGAGATATACACATATATATCATAAAATATTATTATGAATAAAAATAGAATATATAGCTCATCATATCATATTACAATGAACTGGCTCATCGAGAGGTCTCAGGATCCACAGTCAGCAAGCTAGAGTCCCAGGACTGCTGATGGTGTAGTTCCAGTCCAAGTTCAAGTGTGAAGGCCCAGATGGAAGGCAGTCAGGCAGGCAAACTTCCCTCTTACTCTCAGGAGGATCAGCTTTTTTGTTCTTTACCAGCCATTCAATGAGTTGAATGAGGCCCACCCACACTGGGGAGGGCAATCTGCTTTACTCAATCTACCCATTCAATGCTAATCTCATCTAAAAAAGCCCTCATAGACACACCCAGAATCATGCTTGACCAAATGTCTGGGATTCCCATGGCCCAGTCAAGCTGATACATAAAATTAACCATCATACATGGTATGCCTGAAATTGAGATTTGGGTAGTGGAGCTTTTGTTGGTACTGAAAAAACAGAGAGATAAGATATGAGTTGGATTTTTGTTCTGTCTTCTGGGACAGGGCAGTCTGGTCGAGGAGATGGAATAAGCATACAGATGATGCTAATTCAAGACCAAGGGTTCTAAGAATCACAAATCCATGTAGTGTTATATTATGGACTGAATTGTATCCGCCCTCCAAAATTCATATGTTGAAGCCTTAATCCCCAGGGCCTCAGAATGTGATCATATTTGGAGGTGGGCTTTCAACGATGTGATTAAGTCAAAACGAGACCTTTAGAGTGGACCCTACTCCAATATGATTGGTGTCCTTATAAGAAGAGGAAATTTGGACACACAGAGAGACACCAGGGATGCATGTGCACAGAAGAAAGGCCAAGTAAGGACAAAGAAGAAGAAAGCCACCTTCAAGCCAAGGGAAGAGACCTCAGAGGAAACCAACCCTGCCGACACCTTGATCTTGGACTTCCAGCCAAACTTCATAGCCGGAACTATGAGAAAATTTACCAGCCTGTGGTATTTTATTCTGGCGGTCCTAGCAGACTAATACAGGGTACAAGGAGAAAGACATTTCATGTGGCTGGAGAATAAAGAAATTCTTCCTGAAGTCTTTCAAAAACCTATGAACAGAGCTGACTAAAGGAGATGTGGCTTCAGTGCTCGAAAGATTTGCAACCACGGTGCTGGATGAGGGTCACGGGGCAGAAGAGCCTTTGAGACAGAGATGAGAAATTTCACGGGTGTGTGTGTGCGCATGCATTTGTGGGGCGGTGCGTTACACGAACAAAGGCAGGAGACAGGAGAGCATGGGGTGGGTCAGGGGGTGATGAGAGGTTGGGTTTGGTAGGGATGAATAAGAGGATTAGGCTGGGGTCACATTGTGGACACTGCTCCGGTGTGTGCCCCTACTTCTTCAGGGCTTGATGAAGATAAAGGCTGTGGGAGCCACTGTTTCCCCAGAAGTTACCTGGAGGAGAGGATGCACTGATGGGTGGTCATCTTAGTAGTGACAGTGAGTCTAGACCCCACCTGTGAGATACAGACAGGACAAGTCACTGGAGGCCGTTAGGAGCATCAACAGGGAAGGAGTCCGGCATCCCCAAAGGGCACGGGAACCTTAGCAGAGGTTGGCTCCTTGCAAAGAGGACTTGAGCTTGGGGGTGGTTCCTCAGGAAGGAGCAAAGTCGGGGAGATAAACTAACGGAACCAATATCTCCTGAGCAGATTCTGGGTCCCAAATACTCTATAGGCCCTTTATGCCCATGATCTCAGCTCCTTCTCACAACGACCCAGTGAGAAGAGCGCCCTTACCCCTACCTTGCAGATGAGGAAACAGGCTCAGAGAGGGCAGTCACATGCCCAAGTTAGAGACTGAGCTATACAACCTAAACGTCCCTGCTTTGCTCCCCTACCCCACCCTGCCTCTGCAGTCATGTTTGCAAGGACAGATTGCCTGGCCACTGGAGCCACCTGCCCAGTTCGGGTTGACAAGTTTCTGCCCACCCCTGTGGTATGAACAGGCATTATTTTCCCAGTCAGAGGACTTTCTCTACCATCTAGGTCTCCCTGGGTTCTCAAGGCCACAAGACCAGCGATCACAGATTCAAAGGAAGCATTTTGGTCCAGGGAAAGCCTCAGGGCTCCCAGACCTATAAGGATAGGGTTAAGGTTAGGGTTAGGGTTAGGGTTAAGGTTAGGGTTAGGGTTAGGGTTAGGGTTAAGGTTAGGGGGATGTGACAAGCGAGCTCATAACGTTCTCTGAGCTCTGGCAGAGGCTGACCTTTCAGAGCACGACTGATGAACTGGAGGATAATTCTTTTCAGCCAGGACCCGTCCAAGCAGAGGCAAAGAACAAATTTCACGTGCCCTGCAGCCTGGTGCATCGCACTTTAACCTTCAGTGGCAGGAGGCCTGGGGGAAATGATTTCATTTACTGGTGCTTACCACGCACCCCGTGCTCTGCACATAGCATCTTGTGGCTTAGAAGCACTAAGGTCAACTGAGCAGGAGGGTGAAAGCCTTGTCACGTGGGCCAGCATGCGACACCCCCAGAGACCTGTTGGGTGGACAGAACGTGTGGCGGTTCTTCTGGTTCGTCCCCCATGACTGTGCTGAGAGCATCTCTGGGACAGTTTGCAGTCTGAGCGGCTGGCGAGGGACAGAACATCTGAGCTCCCCACGTCATCACTGCCACTGCCAAGCCTCTTGGATGGTTTCTGCTCTTCTGGCAATTTCAAGCCTTCTCCCCAAGGGCTCAGTGGCTGCCTCTCCATGCTGCGAGCATTTCGACTGTGAATTCAGCACAAAATCAAAGGCTGTTCTGGATTTTTCTCCTTTCTTCACTAGGAACTGTTCTGTGTCATTAGAGCAGATTTGAGCAACTGGTCCTCCTCCACCAGAACGATTTTGTGTGCACAGTGAGCCCGCTGGGCCAGCTCTCAAGATAGCCCTTATTTTCTGAGCTAGTGGTTCCGCGGGGGTGGATTCAAGGAAATGTATTAGTGTGGAACCGCGTCTATTAGTCTCCGTCTCTCAAATCAGTTGGCTTCTCTCCCGCTGGTCTAGATCACAGCCCTATTAACTTTCCAGATACAGCATCTAAGCCTCCTCTTCTCCATCCTTCCCTGTCACTCACCTGGAAAGGCTCAGTGAGCCTGGAGCAGGAAGGAGGGGAAAGGCTACTGCAGAAGTTGGGAGTAAATGTGTGAAGGGGTCCAGGGTACCAGGGGAAAGGGGAGGATAAAACTAGGACCAAGAAGGCTGAGGGGAGGGGCTGGAAGGTATCAGATGAACCAATTTTCTGAGAACCTGTTACAAGTCAGACACTGCCCCGAGCCTTTCAAGCTCAACATCCCAGGCAGGGAGATCCTTCTAAAACATAACTCTGACCTCACTACTTCTCTGCTTAAAACTCTTCGAGGGCACTTTGGAACCCATAGAATAAAGGTCCAAACTGCTTCTTATGCCACTGAAGATGCCCCAGCTCTGGACCCTGCCTAGTTTTTGACCATCTGCCCTTCCCTTCTTACTGCATGCCGTTATCCCTGATTGCACACACAGACTGACACTGGCAGTTCCCCAGAGATCCTCTCGTGGCTCTGAGCATCCACGAGATGCGGAGCCCTTTAGCCAGGATGCCCTTCCATGTCTTCATCTGTCAGATAATGCCTATGTGCTCTTTAAGTGCCTCCTCCTACGGGTGCATCCTCTCTTCTCCCCCAGGCTGGGACAGTCGCTCTTTGGATTCTCACATGCCCCATCACAAGCCCCATTCTACACACATTCCCCACATGATAATAATTTGTCTTCTCCACTTGGAGGTGAGCTCCTTGAGGGCTGGACCTGGGTCTTTCATCCCTGATCCCCAGAACCCTGCGTGGTGCTGAGCCTGTGGCTGGCCCTCTGAAAATGCCTGTGTATGGATGAATGTCTGGGCCCATTTGTAAATAGGTTGGCAGCATACCAAATTCCTTTCAAAAGCAAACAGTGTCAGAAAGCTCCTGGTAACCGGTTGCTTTCTGGTTCCTACGGAGGTGGCTGGAGCGATGTGGACCATTTGAAGCCAAGGGGGTCATCAGAGGGCTTCAATGGGTACAGGCGTGGAGGGACCCACATTTCCAGCAAGTCCAGGAGAGGAAACAAGAAAACCACTGGAAGATCTGGCTTCTAAGCCATTCATGCCCAGGCAACTCAAAGGCAGCAGAACACTCCAGGCTAAGCCGGGAGTTTATTTATTCTGCCACTCTCAAGCCAGCATCAATTATCTAATGGCTACAGAACAGCTAGCTTGCCCTTCCTCACTTGTACAAGCCCAGGGCACCCCGCGCCCCAGCATTTAGACTTTCATTCGTTCACTTACCAACTCCTTCATTCCCTCAACACATAACCTACGAAGCACCAGCTCTGTGCCAGGCTCTTTGCTAGTGTCTGGCAATTCAGAGATGGGCAGAGACAGTGGACTCTCTGAAGGATGTGGTAAGCAGGTGGTCCATCCAGCATGATGAATGCCACGGTGGATTAAAATACAGAGAAGGGCTCCTCACTTGGTCAGGGGTTCATCCATCTCGGTTTCTCCATCTTGCAGTGGGGGCTTGACATCCCTGGTATTCTACACAATTCAAAGAAAACAGGGCCTGAAATAGTCCTGGAGAGCCCAAGTTAAGGCCTTCTCAGGACTCAGAGAGAGGAGCTTGATCCGGTCTGGCTGGGGCAGGCCATGTTCCCTCCATGGAGCACCAGGCCTTCTCAACAGCACCAGCCCGGTCCTTTCTCCCTTGGCTGGCTGAGGCAGCTGCTGGCCTCTGCCTAGTTTCCTGAAAGGAGAATGATGCAGAAGGGGCCAGGGCTGAGAGGATCTCTGGCCTTCCTCGGCGGGCGCCTTCCCTATACTTACAACCTGGGCTTTGCAAGGTGGCCTTGTCTGCGTCTCATTCCAAACATGGCCAAGGACTGGTTTATCTTCGGAGAGCACTGAATGCTCAGCTGCAACGAGGGCCATTTTTCACTCTGACACTATCACCCCCCAGCCTTTTGCTGTGTGAGCTCGTGCTTGCTGTCACTGCATCTGCTCTTCAGACCGGGGACCGCTGTTTGCAGTGGATTCCGGGTTGCTGTATCTCCTGCCTCTGACCCAGGTAAAATCCCTCCCCCTGGCCTTTCCCCATCAGAAGGATGCAAGAGTGGCCCTTCCCCATCATAACTAATACCAGCTGGAACCAGTTGGACTTTTGAGATGGGTAAACTCCACCCTAAACCTCACTCAACACTCCCCTGCCTTCACTTGGGGTGTTCTGTCTCCTCTTTTCACCAGCCAGTCCTCAAGAGCAGGGAGCTGCATCTTCTCCTTCTCTTGCCTTCCTGCTAAATTGAGTTCAGAAACAGCAGACATCCAAGGAAGACAATAAATGTCACTTGATTGGCTGAGGTCAGAAGAGCTGGGAGACCTGAAATCAGAGATTGTGGAAAGGTCCTCAGTTTCTCCCACCAGTGAAGACTGGAACTTGCCCTTATAGGGGATGAGCTGGGGATGAGTCAGGGACAGGCAATGCAGCCTGGAGGCTGCTGCCTGTGGCATCAGAGAGAAAGTGTGCATTAATCAGAGCTCCCCAGGGAAACAGAGCCAACAGGAGATAGATAGATAGGTAGATTTATTATAAGAATTGGCTTATTTGATTATGGAGCCAGACAAATCCCTGGATTGGCAGTGGCCAGCTGGAGACCCAGGAGGGCCGGTGGTGTAGTCCCAGTCTGAAGGCCAGCAGGCTGAAGACCCAGGAAGAGCTGATGTTTCAGTTCCCATTCGAAAGCAGGAAAAAGCTCATGTCCCAGCTCAAAGGCAGTCAGGCAGGAGGAGTTCCCTCTTACTCAGTCTTTTTCTTCTTCTCATGCCTTCAAATGATTAGGTGAGGCCCACCCACACTGGGGAGGGCAATCTGCTTTGCTCAGACCGCTGATTCAAATGTTTATCTCATCCAGAAACACCCTCACATGCACTTCTAGGATAATGTTTGACCAAATATACAGGCACTTATGGCCCAGTCAAGGTGACACACGGAATGAAGCATTACAGGGAGAATCTTGCACTGAACTTCTCTGTACTGATTCTCACCACTTTACAGAGTGATTTGCCATTTGATGAGGAAAGCGTAGCACCGGACTGTCAGCATTTGTATCCTGGATTTGTCACTTTCCCTCTGTGCGAACTGGGAAACTTTGTTTAACCTTCTGTGTCTAAGTTATCTCCTCCGTACAGTGGAGCTATAAATAGAAACCACGTACCTGTGGCATCAGAGAGAAAGTGTGCATTAATCAGAGCTCCCCAGGGAAACAGAGCCAACAGGAGATAGATAGATAGGTAGATTTATTATAAGAATTGGCTTATTTGATTATGGAGCCAGACAAATCCCTGGATTGGCAGTGGCCAGCTGGAGACCCAGGAGGGCCGGTGGTGTAGTCCCAGTCTGAAGGCCAGCAGGCTGAAGACCCAGGAAGAGCTGATGTTTCAGTTCCCATTCGAAAGCAGGAAAAAGCTCATGTCCCAGCTCAAAGGCAGTCAGGCAGGAGGAGTTCCCTCTTACTCAGTCTTTTTCTTCTTCTCATGCCTTCAAATGATTAGGTGAGGCCCACCCACACTGGGGAGGGCAATCTGCTTTGCTCAGACCGCTGATTCAAATGTTTATCTCATCCAGAAACACCCTCACATGCACTTCTAGGATAATGTTTGACCAAATATACAGGCACTTATGGCCCAGTCAAGGTGACACACGGAATGAAGCATTACAGGGAGAATCTTGCACTGAACTTCTCTGTACTGATTCTCACCACTTTACAGAGTGATTTGCCATTTGATGAGGAAAGCGTAGCACCGGACTGTCAGCATTTGTATCCTGGATTTGTCACTTTCCCTCTGTGCGAACTGGGAAACTTTGTTTAACCTTCTGTGTCTAAGTTATCTCCTCCGTACAGTGGAGCTATAAATAGAAACCACGTGGTGGTATTGTGAATATCGGAAGAGTTGTGACCACGTGAAGTTTGCTTAGCACACTTAGCACAGTGTCTGGTGCATAACACATGCACAACGATTGTGAGCTATTACTATTGATGTTATTACAAACCTCTCTCCCCTCCCCTCCCCTCCTGACTGTGAGCTAACTCAGTACAGAGAAAAGTGCATGGGGTTTGGATCCAGGGAGACCAAAGCCGGTTCCCATTCTTAGCAGCTGCACATCTTGAGAAAATCACTTATGTTCTCTGTGCCTCGTGTCCCTTGTCTGTAAATGGGGATTATGTGACCTCACTAGGTTGCCTCAGGGATTAGAAAAGTGTGCATACAGCGTTCAGCCCATGTAAGACGCTCAACAGTCGCTGGTTCCTTCTCCACCCCTGAATGGCAGAGACTACCCCATCTTTCCTTAGCAACCCCAGAGAGCACCTACCATGTAGTAAACATTCACAAAACAGGTCGAAGGCAGTGGCTTTGCCTGATGAGAAACATAACCCCACTTATCCCCAGAGATGCCTTCTAGAGATTGGGTACCACAGACACCAAGTATGGCATCATATCCGCACAGTCTCTGGGAGGGCAGTCAGTGCCACAAGCATTTGGCAGGCTCTTGCTGGTGCCAGGTGGAAGTGAGCTGATGGAAGGCAGGACAGACAGCTGGTGGGAGAAGAGAGAGGCCATCTCTCAACTCTGGGGCAGATGGAAGTGAACAGACAGAATCAACTGTATTTGAGAATGATTCAGAACAAAGTGGAAGATTATTCCAGGTCCTCTAGCTCAGTTGCCTCCTGCCCTGGAGGAGAATGTGTCCCAGGCGCTGGTGCCATGACTCCGGACACTAGGTCTATTGAGGCCCGTGAACCATCACCCCACTGACTAATGGCCTTCTTTATGTCAACCTGGTGTCTTCAGTCTGTAAAGTACCTGCACCTCATCACAGTCCCAAGAGGCAGGCCAGACAGGGGTAATGGGTCCCATTTTTCAGAAGAGTAAACTGAGACTGAGAGAAGTGCACGGATTTGTCCAGGGTCATACAGCTAGTAAGCAGCAGCTCTTCTCATTGTCAGGTTAGTGTTCTTTTCTCCATGAAGACAAAACTAGTGTCCTTTCCAAGTGTCCCTGGTGGCTGGCCAGGCAGAATGCACAGCCTCACAGCTGTGTTTTGGGCTGGCAGACATCCCCAAGTGACTGGAGATGGAGGATTTCTTCAACAGCAAATTGAATCTAAGTCACTGTGACAGGAGCTGGGCATCTGACCCCAAGTCAGTCCAAGTTGTCAGGACGCATGTCTCACCCTCCAGGTCATTTCTTCCCAGCACTTGTCAGTCACTCTGCACCAGGTCTCCTCCCCTCACCCCCTCTTCCCCCCGCTCCCCCCTTCCTCCTCTTTATTCTCTGCCCCTTTTCTTCCATCAGATTGCAACACAAAGTTCATATTTTAATGGACTGGCCTTGGGATAAGGTCACCGATATTCTTAAAACCATTCAAGGGACTTTTGTGTTTTTTTTGGTCCCCTTTAGGGTCAGGGATTTTTAACCTGGTGCCGCGAATAGTGATTGGCTATAAAAACGACAGAGAGGGCTTCCCTGGTGGCGCAGTGGTTGAGAGTCCACCTGCCGATGCAGGGG
>NW_020172178.1:2312028-2371006 GCF_003031525.2 Neophocaena asiaeorientalis asiaeorientalis
AGAGAATACGTGAAGTTATATTAAACATTTTTGTAGTTATGATTTTATGTGAATTGAGGATGGGGGTGCATGACACTCAACAAATTCTCAAAATGGTATAAACCCAGAAAGGCAAAGTCCTTTATTATGGCCTTATTGACTCTTACTTAACACACAATGATAGCGAAGTGGTTTGATGGGGCTTTCTGGTCCATGGCAAAATAGCGGCAACTAAGCAAGGGGGCAACTGCATACAGAGCCATGCTGGCGTCTAATGAAGAGGACTTTTTTTGTTGTTGTTCAAGATGAATGCCTCTTTCCCATTACGGAGAAGCAAAATCTCTTGGGCTGATGGCCTTTTCCCACTGTCACATCCCAGTTCTGTCCACACAAAGAACCGTGATAAGTATGACCATTAGGAGACACCAACACGTGAGGCTAGCGGGTTTAATTACTAGAAGTCACCTAGTGACTTGAATCAAGATTCAGAGTCATAAAGACTTGGGTTCAAATGTTGACTCTCCTACTTATTAGTTGTACAATTTGGGGCAAGTTTTCTTCGCTCTATGCCATTGTCCTTCCTTGAGCATAAAGTGGAGATGAGAAACTTAACTTATCACTTGGTTATAATGATTTAATGAGATTTAATGAGATAACCTAAGCCCTGACATGTTAATTCCCTTCCTCACCCGTGAAAACTTGTTTATCTAAAGGCCAGGCTTCAGGGTCGCTTGGCTTTCTGGTACAGAAATCTGAAAGCCTCAGGGAAAAGTCTGGGCATAAACAAAATAGTAGTTACAAAACTCAAGCATTAAACCCTACTCAGAATCTTATTGGGTCCCATTTTACCCACATGTCTAACTAGCTTGATTCGTTTTTCAGTTATTTTATTAGAAGTTGAATTACAATTGGATTAATAAAGGAAAAAACTATTACATTCAGGTGGAAGATTGCTAAGAAAAGGCATAGAACAAAGATTAAAAACTAAATCTATACATAACACTAGAGAGGAGCAGTGTATTTGTTTGCTAGGGCTGTCAAAGCTAAGTACTCTAAAGCGAGCATCTTAAACAACAGAAATGTACTGTCTCAGTTCTGGAGGCCGGAAGTCCAAGATCAAAGTGTCGGCAGGGTTGGTTCCTTCTGAGGGCTGTGAGGGAAGGATCTGTTCCATGCTTCTTGTCTAGCTTCTGGTGGTTTATTAGCAATCTTTGGCTGTGGAAGCACCATCCTGATCTCTACATTATCTCCACATGTATGTGTCTGTCTCTGAATTTCCCCCTTTTTATAAGGACACCAGTCATATTGGATTACAGGCTCTCCCTACTCCAGCCTGACCTCATCTTAATTAATTTCATCTGCAAAGGCCCCTTTTCCAAATAAGGTCACATTCTGAAGTACTGGGGGGTTGGGACTTCAACATATGAATCGGGGGGCAGCACATATTCAACCATAACAGGCAGAATACGGGAGTTATTTAGTTTAAGGGCAAGCAGCCTCTATTCCTGAAAGAAATACTAGATTCAGCCCCCAAACGATAAATGGCACTCAGAATAACAATCTCTAAATCATTACAAAGAGATAGTTTTGTTCAGCGGCTTTTATGAAAATTTCTATTAAAAATATCTAATGTGGGGCTTCCCTGGTGGCGCAGTGGTTGAGAGTCCGCCTGTCGATGCAGGGGACACGGGTTCGTGCCCTGGTCCGGGAAGATCCCACATGCTGCGGAGCGGCTGGGTCCGTGAGCCATGGCCGCTGAGCCTGCGCGTCCGGAGCCTGTGCACCGCAACGGGAGAGGCCACAGCAGTGAGAGGCCCGCGTACCGCAAAAAAAAAAAAAAGTGAAAGAAGCTGGGGGCTCAAATCTCACTCCTGAGGACCCACTGCTCACCAGGCATGTGAGGGCTGCACAACTGTGGGCTATAGTCTGCATCTCAGGGGGATTCCCAGCATAAGCAGACGAGGGCCCAGAAGGGCACAGCATCAGCCTTGTGGTTTTAACCTCAAGCTTTAGGAGCACTTAGTCCGTGCACCTAAAACCCCGAGTCCCACCAGGTCTCTGCTGAGCTGACTTGCAGCCATTCAGATAGGAAATGTGGTGAGCTCTTCTGGTAAGTACAGGTCTTCTGAACTAACCAGGGATGCAGACCAGGCTCCAATCAGATGCTCGAAGGAGGTTGCCACAAGGTCGCTGGCTATCAGGAATCACTCCTCTCTAGGGAGGGTGTTAACATTGATGTTATGAGTTGTTTATACTGTGCGGCAGGACACGAAACAAATAGCACCTGTTTTCTGCCTCACCTGCCGTGGCATTTACCTAGGGATCAGAAGCAGTCTGAAGGAGTGGGCAGAGCCCTTGGATAATCAGAAAACCCAGGTCCTAGGCCCAGCCTTCTGACTTCCTAGCAGAGCGAGCTTGGCAAGTGCTTTAACTTCTCTAAGCGTCAGTTTCGTAATCTGCAAAACAGCGGTGGTTTATACACAGGTGACTGTAAATATCAAATGGGACGATCGGTGTCCAAGTACCTTGAACACTTTAAGGTGTGAAAGCCATGCATTGTGTAGAGCTGGTGAACCCCTCTCCCAGATTTCGCTGAGGGGCAGCTGCACCCATTCCCAGCTGTTGTAGGTGTCGACTGCTAACAGCGCAGACTTGGATCCTCTCTGGGGGATCCAAGGTCTGGCCCTGGTTGCTGAGAGCTGCTTTGCCTAGAAATGCCTAATATCTATAGCCAAATTCTGCAGGAGTGACCCAAGGCCAGTGACTGATTGACGTGGGGTGTAAGTGCCCAGCCCCTGCCTCTGCAGGACAGTCTCTGGGGTGCAGCTTAAGTATCAGAGTTCCCTGCGGGATCCAGTTGAGGCTAGACTCTCCCTAAACCACTTCTCCTCCTTCCACATCCCACACTCCTCACCTCCTCTCAGGTTTCTCCTGAGAAAATTCCCTCTTTAAATTACTCACACAAGGATCTGCATGTCCAGGTCCATCTCTAGGGAAGCTGAGCTAAGGCAGGGTGCTATGCAAGTGTCTCTGTGGTATTTCCATCTCTCTTTCAGGGATGACACCATCCTGGTTTGACTCCAAGATCCTCGCACTTACCGTCTACTCTGCCCTGAATGTTCTTCCCACAGCTCACCAGCCGGCAGGCTCCTTGTCATTCAGCTGAAATGTCACCTGCGTGGAGATGCCTCCCTAGCTACCGGTGTAAAGTGGCCATTTAAATTCCCCGCATTGCTCTCTGCGCACCCTGCCTCTTGTGCATCTCTTTGTTTATTATCTCATCCCTCTCCCTTCTCCTCTGGTAAGTGAGCTTTGTTTCTCATCTCTGCGACAGCACATTTGGGCTGAGCAGTCTCTGAGGGCCCCTCTTGTCCTGGCGTTCCACTTCCTATGTGCTGGGATCAAATATGAAGCAGTTAACATTCCAGTAAAAACAGCAGACAAATGATAGCATGACAGTTCCGTGGCCACCTGACCGTGATTCCCACCACAGACTCCTTCCCTCCCTGGGTCTGTTTCCTCACCCGAGGTAGGGCGAGGTGACCCTCTGCTCTCCGTCCTACATTCCCAATGACATTTAATATCTATTGTTTCTGGTTCCCGGGGACACACTGCTCCTGCAGAACTGCTTCTCTCAAAGCTTCTTTGTTTTCTGTGCTCCCTTTAAAGCAGTAGCAGTTGGCTGACATGAAGGGGTGAAAATGCCTTTTTATTATTTTGGTGCGTATGCCTGGCTTCACTTTATCACCATTAGCCCTGTGTCCCTCAAACCTCGTCTGTTCCGGTCACAGATGCTGAAAAGAAACCTGTTTCTCCCTGTTATCCACAGACTCATGGAACAAATAAGATATATTCCCCATACCAGGAAGCTCAGTCCACAGGGAGACCCTTTAGTGAGTGTAATTAAAGCACATTGCATTCACCCATTCATTGCTGCGTTAATTCATACACTTATTCAGCAAATATTTAGTGAGAGCCTGTTATCTAGGCTCTGAGGACAGACACAACAGTGAATGAAACAAAAACGCCCACCCTCGTGGAGCTTATGTTCTCATGGTACCTGCTGTCACAGAGGTATTTCAGGGTGCTCTCCAAAACTGAAGAGTGAGCAACTAGTTCTCTCCATCCAGATAGATCTTGGAAGTCTTTCCTGAGGAGACAACATTTGGGCTGGGTTTTGAAGAATGAATAGGAGTTCCCTGGGGAAGGCAAGGGTGGCAGGGCATTGTTGTGGCTGGGCTGGAAGGCCGGTGGCAGGGAGGGCTGGGGAGGAGGCCAGAGAGTAGGCAGGCAGGACCGGATCGTGAAGGCTTTGTGAATCACACCAAGTAGCTGCCATTGACCTTGAAGGTGATGGGGAACCACTGAAGCGTTCTGAGCAAGAGAGATACACGATTCAAGCTCTGTGTTAGCCGTCTGCAGTGTGGCCAAGTGTATTCGTCTCCTACGGCAGCCGTAACACATCGCCACCAACTGGGTGACTGCAAACAACAGAAGTGTGTTCTGTCCCAGTTCTGGAGGCCAGAGACCCAAGATCACGGTGTCGGCAAGGTGGGCTCCTCCCGAAGGGCTTCGAGAGTCTGTTCCATGTGTCTCCCTAAGCTTTTGTAGGTCACCGGCGAACCTTAGCATGTTGTGGCTTGCAGCTGCATCAGTCCCATCTCCACCTCCATCTATCTTCACTGTGTACGTCTCTCCCTGTGCCTCGCTGTCTTCACGTGGAATTCTCCTCTCTGTGACCCTTCTCCTTTTCTTATAAGGACACCAGTCATACTGGATTAGGGCTCACCCAGTATGACCTCATCTTAACTAATTTCAATAAGGTCACATTCTGAGGTACTGGGGGTGAGGACTTCAGCATATCTTTTTTGGGGGCGGGGGGACACAATTCAACCCACAGTGTTAAGCAACTCGTCTAAGAGCTGAGAGCCAGCATGAGTATACGCTGCAGGGGTGAGGGCCGGGGATACATGTGGTAGACACCCCACTTAGACACCTGTACCTGAGCAGGAGTGGATGAGGGGCTTGTGGGCAGGGATGGGGGTTTGAGGTGTTTCCGTAGCACTTTATATGGGACTGAAAACCATCAATCGTCCATAACAATGAATGGGGGAAATAGAGGGTGGAGTCATGGGAGATTAAATCCCACCCTCTGGTCACCCCTGGGGGCCATAGCTGCCTCTCCCATGGATGGCTCCTCCCCTCTGAGAATGCAGGTGGCCACTGGGGGCAACTTGAAGAGCATCTCTGCACTTTTAGGTTCTAAACTATGTGTGATATGGGCCCAGGACAGGCACGCCCACCCTGATGATGCACGCTGAGGAAAGCCACACCCACTCGCATGGACCACACCTAATGGGGCCACCTGCTCCTCCTGAGTTGTGCCCCAGCAAAATCCAAGCAAACTGCAGCTTAAAGATTCTCTGCTGACTACAGAGTCGGGCAGCACAGAGGCCTGGGGTCACCACCTCCCCAGGGTCCCAGAGATCCGGGTTCACAGCCAGCTCAGCTGCCCCAAGTCCATCACTTACTCTCCTGTCCTGCTTCTTCCTCTTTGAAAGGAGATGATGCTACTGTGGTTGGTCTCTGGAGAGCAGGTGTGCAGACGCCCTCAGAAGTCACAGCTCCTTCTCATTAGGAAGGTCAGCCTTGCCTGGCGCCTTCTGGAGGGGTTCCCACAGCACCCGCCAGCCGCATTCAACAGGTCCAGATGGCCCTCGCAACCAAACGCCTCTGTAGGGCTGCTTGTAGGGAGCGAATGAAACATCAGATACACGAAAGTGTTCTGTAAACCCCAAAGCACCCTGCAGAATGTTTGCACTCACTGTGATTGTGAAAAGCGCTAAGGTTATCCACCTCTGGGAGGGTACCCGCTGGGCAGTCTGAGTGCCCAGGTCCAGCTCCTGGAAGCTGCAGCCTTCCCACTCTGTTGCATCCACATGCCATCCTGGCACTGGAAAAGAATATTAAATTGGCTCCAGAGTGGCAGACTTTTAAGAGTTTTTTTCTTCTCCCTTCGATCTCCTTTTTCATAACCAGGTGTTGCTTTGGCAATGAAATTGCAGCTTGCAAGCTGCTGTTATCAGGAGATGGCCTCTGGAGAGACAATGGTGCTGGCTTAGGCGGAGAGCTCCTTTCACTTGTGAGGGAAGTGCTGGTTTAGAGCACGAATATTCTGGTGCCCCAGTGGCTCCCTGTTATGTGAAGCAACCTCTCTCCAGCGCCCTCCATGGCCAGGGGTCTACACTAACATTTCTGCTTGTTTTCCTGTCACTCTGCCCTTCTGAATGGGAGTTTTGTAGGACAGGCTTCCCTTTGAGGACCTACTTTGGGGTCCCTAGGTTATTCCCTGATGCCCCACACAGCCCACACTCAACCATTTGGTTGGGACAATGCTGCTCCAGATCCAACAACCCTGGGAGACAAACAGGGTAAACTTAGGGCCCGCCCTTCACAGGAGGCAGAACCTAAGGGTCCATCTGGTGAAAACTTCAGTTCCGAGGCAGGTTTCCACTGATAGAAATTGATGGATAGTTTCTAGTGCTTTGCCACTACAAAAAGAAAGAGTACTGCAATAGTTTTTCTTGTATAAACTTTTTGTGTCATACTTAAATGGGTTTTTCTCCTCTCTGACATTATAAAAAAAAAATCCCAATATATTCTTCTAGTACATTTATGGTATTCTTTTTTTAAATGTAAATCTTAGAAAATTTTACTTTGTTAGGAATGTAATTTTCCCCCCAGATGACCTTTCGGCAACTTCACACTGTTTATTGAAAAATTCATTTTGCACCACTGATTTAAAATGCAACTTTTATCGTATCCTAAATTCTTGTATGCCTTTTGACCTCTTTCTTTACATTCATCTGCTTTTCTAGTCATGTACCTGTACCACACTCTTTTAATGACCAATACAACTTTGAACTGGCACAATGAATACAGAGAGTGAATAAATACTTATTTGATGACTAGGACAACTAGGTAGCATTGTATTTTTGACTTTCAAGGCATTGGTTTGCTACATGTATATATTTCAGATACAGCATAAGTTT
This sequence comes from Neophocaena asiaeorientalis asiaeorientalis, assembly GCF_003031525.2. Classification (NCBI taxonomy): domain Eukaryota; kingdom Metazoa; phylum Chordata; class Mammalia; order Artiodactyla; family Phocoenidae; genus Neophocaena; species Neophocaena asiaeorientalis. The sequence goes on from NW_020172178.1 coordinate 2,319,060, forward strand.
GTGACTATGTCATAAAAGTTAATTTTTTTAAGATACTTAAAAATATATATATAAATGTTTCTCAGTCTCCATGATCCTCTGAGATGCCCTGCTGGAAGATGGCATGATGAGAGAACACAAGGGGCTGATGCCTGAGAAACAGCCCCTAAACACAAGCCCTGTGCAAATGAAAAATGTAGCCCAACAAATGCCAGGCTCCAACCAACATCCCTAGAGAAGGGATGGTTCCTACAGCTAGGACTTCATCTTCTTCACTGGTCCGCCCTCGGCACTTAGTACTGGGTGTGGCACGTAAGAGCTGCTCAATACATTTGTGTTGTTGAATATAATTCCTCCAGGGAAGAAGTAAATCAAGGATGAGAGATTAGGCAGGGCATCCCCTTAGCACTCCCACTAGGGAGGGAATTACTGGTAGAACTTCCTCCTTTTCTGAGGAAATGGGAGACATGGTCCTGCCCCCTCTCCTCACTTCCAGGTGGCCTTTCTCACCTGACCTGAGGATTAAAGACAAGAGAGTAGTGATAAGTCCCAGTGTATTATGGGTAATTTTCTAGAGTGTATACGGGGGAAGTTAAAACTAGGATGGGTTATCTATTTTACATGTAGTAGTGTGTATCTGTTAATCCCAAGCTCCTAATCTATCACTCCCCCACCCCTTTCCACTTTGCCAACCATAAGTTTGTTTTCTCTGTCCATGAGTCTATTTCTATAAGGGAGAAGAATCTGAAAAAGAATAGATAAATATATACGTATAACTGAATCCCTTTGCTGTACACCTGAAACTAACACAGTATTGTAAACCAGCTATACTTCAATTTTAAAAAAATAGGAAAAAAAACTAGGATGGGAATTGGTCTGAGTATGTTGCTCGCTGATGATCTCACCTGAGACAGGTAAAGCTTGGAGGTCACAAGATTTTGGGCAGCGGTACACAATGCTGAGAGGGAAAATGGGCTCTGGACTCAGAGATGTCTGAGTTTGAAGTCACTTTAGGCCACTTACTAGCTACGTGACCTCGACCTCTGTCTCTTAACCTCTCTTAATCTTTGCTCCTTTGTGGGAAAAATTTTATCAGTTCAATCTGCCTTCTCAGGTTATGGTTGAATGAAATAATCTCCTGTTTGTAAAAAGTTTACCTACTTAGCAGTCACTCAATAAATGCTTGTTTCATAGTTTAATGAAACAGACAAGAAATCTTTATCATTCAGGGACTGATTACAAAAAGCATGGGTTTGGAGTTGGATTGACCCCAATTTACACCATATCTGCCATTTATTCACAGTATCCATCAGGATGATTTGAATGATGTCCAACTACACTGAAAAAAAAATAAAGGAAATCGATTATCTGACAAAACAGGAAGTCTAGAGGGAGGGCAGGCCTTGGGAGTGGTTGGTTTAACAGCCCAACAATGTCATCAGAAACCCAGCCTCTTTCATCTCTCTGAGGAGTGCTGGCTCCACCCTAATGGGGGCTCCCTCATGCTGGCCAGACGGTTGCCAGCAGAAATTGGGGTCACATCTGGGCAATGGCATCACCTCAGGAGAACCCCACACGAGCAGCAAGCCCAATGGCATTGCCCTTGAATGTCACGTGCTGCTTGGCTCAGAGATAATGGGACCTGGATCCGGGGATGTGGCCACCTTACCCTGAAGCACATGGGGCCAGAGAGTTACCTGGGTAAGACTGTGGTTCTATTAGGAAGGACGAAGGTGGAAATGGATGCCCAAAAGTTTAATCAATTGTCACTGAAAGCAACTTTAACCTCCCTGAGATTTTTTCCTCGTTTCTTTAAAAAAAAAAAAAAGTGAATCAATCCTACAATTCCTTATGGAGTCTTTGTAATGTCTACAAGAGATCGTATATATAAAGCACTTTGCCCTAGACCTAGGATGTAGAAGGTGTTGAATAAAAAAATCGGTATTTTTATTATTATTTAGGACACTGAATTATAACTCCCAGAGCACTTACAGCTCTTAATTTTCCACAGGGGGAAACTAAGGCTCACAGAGATTAAGTGTCCGTAGGCTGCACAGCTGGTAGGTTGCAGCTGACACCAGATTCCTAGACCCCTGGCTCTTGGTGCCATGATCCATGTCCTCCAGCTCCCTCTCCTTTCAAGGACCCCAGGACAGAGTGTGATGCCACCAAAGGGTAAGAGAGGGCTGCTGAAGAGGGCAGGGAAGCCACAGGGTGCCATTTCCTATTTTGCTCCCACAGAGGGTCCAGCAAGGCAGAGGCAGGGACAGCCTGACTTAGCAGCTCTGAGCATCCCTGCCCCTGAAGTCCCAGGCCACCCAGAGCTGCTTACTCAGAAGCGCTGCCCACCCCTTCCAACGCCTGCCTAAGGAAGAAAACCTCCACATAAGCATCTCACTGCTGCCTCCTTGTTTTGCTCAGGAAGTGGACCTCAGGGAGCAAACTCCAATAAACTACCTTCGGAAAGTGCATGCTGGCGACTGGGGAAGAGGCCACCACACCTCAGAAGGACATGCTGACACTGGGCTTCCTCTGGCAGTGACAGAACCAGCCAGACACTCCTGAGAGAGGAAGTTGATCTCATCTAATTAAAGATTCCCTTCTGAGGACTGGCTTCCTGTTTCGGGCCAAGCCTGCAATTTCAGAAACTTGACCCTTTCTTGATACATGCAACTCTTTCCATTATCCTTCATAATCCTAGCTGAGGTGTGCCACCTACAAACACTAAGGTGTGCAGGGTGGAAGAAGAACATGGGAACTCGAGTCTCAGACTTGAGATCAAATCTGCTACTTCCTAGCTGTGTGACTGCAGGCAAGTTATTTAACCTTCCTGAGCCTCAGTTTCCTTACCTCTACCATGAAGATAATAAGTCTACCTATTTCAGATGTTGCTACAGATTGAATTGTGTCATCCACCCTGTACCCTGCCACAAATTCATATGTTGAAGCCCTAACCTCTAATGTGGTGGTATTTGGAGTTGAGGCCTTTGGGAGGTAATTACGATTAAATGAGGTCATGCGGGTGGGGCCCTCATGATGGGATTTGTGCCCTTATAAGAAGAAACACCAGAGATATCTCTTTTATTCTCTCTCTCTCTCTCTCTCTCCCTCCCTACCCCATGTGAGCACACAGTGAGAAGGAGGCTGTCTGCAAGCCAAGAAAAGAGCCTGCAACAGAACTTGATTTTGCTGCCACCTAATCTCAGAATTCCAGCCTCCAGAACTATGAGAAAATAAATATCAGCTGTTCAAACACTCAGTGTGTGCTATTTTGTTATGGCAGCCCTAGCAGACTGACAGGTGTATGTTGTTTCATGTGGTGCCTATCATTTAGTAAGTGCTCATTAAATGGTAGATTTTTTTTTTTTAAAAAAAGGAAGTTCAGTATTTAATCTCACAATTCCTATGTGTGTTAGGGATGGGAAAAATCTATTATCAATTCAACACGTATTTACTAAATGCCTCCTATGGGCCAAGCATTATACTAGTGATTGGGACATTATGAGCAAACAAGTGTGGACCCTAATCTCATGGAGCTTACAGTCACATGGAGGAGATAGGCATTATTCAAATAAACACCAAGATGTGTATTTTACTAGACAAACACTTACACAGCTTTTGCTATGAGCCAGGTGTCTTTCTAAGTGTTTTCCAGATGTTAACTCATCTGATCCTCAGAAAAATTCCACGGAGCAGTTTTACTAATTCCCCCATTTTACAAATGGGAAAGTGAGGCACAGGTAGATTAAGTAATTTGCCCAAGGTCACCTGAATCATACAATAAACCATTCCCAAATTCAATGGCTTAAAGCAACCTCAAAACTTAGAGTTTCTCATGAGTTGTTGGCTGAATGTTGGCTCTGACCAAGCTGGGCTCAGCTAGGCGGTTCTGCCATTGTCATTCATTCATGTGCCTATGACCAGCTATGGCTAGCTGGGCCTTGGCTCTGTTCTATGTCTCTCTCTCCTCTTCTGGGACCAGCAGGCCAGCCCAGGCAATATACTTACCACCATGGCAGAAGTGAAAGGAAGCAAGTCACAGGCAGGTGACAATCTGATGGGCCCATGTTACCAGGGATGGATGCCTCCAAAGCAATAGCAAGAGAGCTGCTGTCCCCTTAACCAGCTCCGTGGTTCCTGCCCACCTTCAGGGAGCTGTGGCTATTCACGCCTTCCTGTCCCACTTGAGGAGGGGACCCTGCGAGCCAAGCCCTCCTGCACCCAGTTCCAGCCACTCGACCTGGGGATCCACCAGCTCTCTAATCAGGGACACCTGGGCCTCACAGCGGTCTGTTCTTCGCAAGTTCATGGAGGAAAATGGCCAGGCTAGACCACCTTGTCGCTAGTGAAGGGAAACAACAGGAAAACCAAAGCATGGGCTTGGGCAGAGATCCCAGAAAAGTCACCCGTCTACCCATGCAGCCCTGTAAGTCATCCCACTGTTATTATTGAACACCTCCTGCGTGAGGCCAGCTGTAGAGACACGTGTGCAAAGGGCTCTGTTCCCTGTCCCAGGAGCTCTTGATCAACAGGGTGTCATCCAAGCATTCATCCAGTTATTCATCAGACAAACACACCTGGCCCGTCTCTGCCGTGCTGAGGACTGAGCCGTCTGAGGCCACACGAGGCAGGGGTTAGAGCAGACTCTGGGATCACACAGGCTGGGTCATGGCTTCAGTTGTGCCACACAGTACTCGACCTCACAGCGGTAAAATGAGGGCAATAACAGTGCCTGCAGCTGGAGGTCCGGAGGTAGCGGTTGGTTGCATGAACCTTTCATTCAGCTCCTTCCCCTCCACGAAGTGGAGTTTGCACACAGAGTACTGAGTCAGATGCCTTTATAAGGCACAGGGCTTCTTGACAACTTTTGAAAGAAAGTAGTCAGTCCCCAGGTCAGAGTGTAAATCTTCCCTGCGCATTGAAGACAGCAGAGGCTGCAGAGTGGCCTCCCTAGCTTACCTGCCTGGTAGCTGGTAGAAATTTGGGGACCAAGATGGCAGAGGCCTGCCTTTCAGCCCCTGGAGCAGGAAAGCAGATATTCTTATTCCAAGCAGACTGTGCGGCCTTGTACACGTTACTTAACCTCTCCTGAGCCTCCGCTTTTCACCACCTAAAGGAAGACGGCTATATGGGCCTCCCTGTGTAGCTGCGAAGACAAAAATAGAAGAGATGTTATATGGGGTGGGCCCTTGCCCCTTGCCTCCCACAAACAGGTGCTCAGCAATTCCTCCCTCCCTCTCTCTCCAGACATGAAGTCAGACCCACAGACTCTGCCCTGACACTCTGTTCCCCTCCTGGGTCCCTCCACTCCTCCTACCATGCCCCAGTTCTGAGCCTGCTTTCTCTGCTCCAGGCTCATTCCCTCCCACTCAGATGCAGGCTCCTGGCAGGGGCCCTTCATCTTGTAGATGTTGTAATGAAAGCCCTAATGGCCCCGCTGGCTCCCTGGAGAGGCAACATTCACCAAATAAGGAAATGTGTATTAAGGCTGGGCTGGCGCTCTCATCACTCACTGGCATCACCTGCATTTCGCAAAGGGGCTTGGGCTCAGCTCACAGTCTTAATCAGAGACTGGGGAGGGAACAAAGCAGGCAGGGGCTTTGGGCAGCCATCTCAGAGAAGTTTAGCGTGCGGGGTGTTGATTAAAGAGCATCCCTGGGATCAACTCCCATGGGAGGGAGGGAAAGGAAGCAGGAGTGGGCAGAGGAAGAAGGAGAGATGCGATGCAGGCCCACTGAGCACCCATGCCCCTGAGCTAGGCGCTCGCTGCAGCTGGGGCATCACTGGGGGGTTGCTGGGGGCAGGCTGTCCGCAGGCAGCACACCCAGCATTTGGGCAACAAGTCCTTCCGTGAATGGGGTTCTGGGCATTGCATCTCCCAGCCCACGATCCCCCTGAGCACAGTAATAACTGTCTTCAACTTCCGTACACAGAACACATAACATCTTAGAGTGAAGTGGCTGCGATGGATTGTTCAGGGCTACTCCAAGAACACTGGGTAAAACCTGTCCTTATCTCTGCATGGCCAAATGCACTGTTCAATATGGTAGCTTCTGCAACAAAGCTGGAGTCCTCCCCAAAGACAGATTCCAGTTCCACGCCCAGAGCCACCAAGAGCTGGGGTATCAGGGGTGTTTCTCTCCGAAACTTTGGTTACCCAAGCCAAGTGAGGGGAGGGCTCTACCTACATGGCCCCTCTCACTGCATTCCAGTGTGGGTTCTCTTGTCAGACCGGCTTCCCCCTGGTGGTGGCAACTCCAGGCTTACACCCCATGTTTTTTGTTGTTGTTTTTTTTTGCGGTACGCGGGCCTCTCACCGCCATGGCCTCTCCCGTTGCGGAGCGCAGGCTCCGGACGCGCAGGCTCAGCGGCCATGGCTCACGGGCCCAGCCGCTCCGCAGCATGTGGGATCTTCCCGGACACGTGTCCCCTGCATCGGCAGGCGGACTCTCAACCATTGCGCCACCAGGGAAGCCCACACCCCACGTTTTAACTCGGGCAACGAGTGAGGGTCTTTTTCCCAGGAGCACACACACCTGTTACGTTTCATTGGCTCTGATTGGTCTCGCCCCGGTCACGTGCTCATCCCTGAACCAGTCACTATGGGCAGGGCAACATGCACTGCTCTGATTGGCCGGCCAGGCGTGGTGCTAGGCCCACCTTTGAAGTGGAGGATGGGGGATGGATGCCGATCCGAAAAGGTAAATCGTGGATTAAAAATGAGGAGGGGTGGTTTCCAAAGGATATTTTGGGGGGCCGACACCAAAAAAGGAGGGAATGGATACTGAGGAGGCAGATACAAGAGGGTGCCACTCAGTGATTGGACGTTTTCCCCGTGAAGGCAGCCTCAGAACTAGGTGCTCTCCCGGCCCTCCGTTACCCAGGCGGGTCTTCTAGGGCCGCGTTCAGGCCCTGTATGAGCCACCGCGGCTCTGGTTTATCCTCACAAGCATCAGTGGTCACCGTGGGCTTCTGGAAGTTCATGCTCTTTCCTGTGAGTCCCAGACTTCAAACTACAGCTTGGCGTTTCTGCTGTGTCTACTAGCTTTCGGTGAGGGGGTGGGTCACTCATTCTGTGGGCTTGAGCCACTTTGAAGTTCTAGTTTTCACCCGCAGGCACACGCATCCCATGAGCCTGTCCTATAGGACTTGTGATTAAGGGAACCCAATCGTGCAGTCGGCAACAAAGCCAGGTCCCACACTCAAGCAAGTGCCTTCCCCTTCTGAGCCTTAGTTTCTTTACCTGAACGATTAAATGGATGGGCACTCTGTTCCATCAGTTCTGAGATTCTCTGAATTAATGGGCCTCCCGGCTTGAGAGGAAGGAAGCTCACGTTTAATAAACAGCTGCTATGTATCAGGGACTGAGGGTGTTACCTTTATGTCTACTATCGTATGCTTTTCACAGTGGCCCTGGGAGAAAGGTATTCTATCTCCCATTTTGCAGCTAAGGAAGCTAAGACTTAGAACAGTCTAAGCAACCTGCCTTGGGTTATAGAGCCAGCCTTGAACTTGGTGTGTCTGGCTCCGGCCAAGAGAGCACAGGCCCATTTGGAGATGGGGCTCTGTCAACTCTTTTCCCAAAACCTCTCTCTCCAGCCCTTCAGTCTTTTCCCACTAGAGAGAACTCTGGGAGGAGCTTCTAAGTGGGAGAGATTTATGCCTCCACCCCTCACAGACCGGCTCCTGTCTCTCTCTAGTGATAACCACATTCTTGGCTTTTCCGTTTTCCTCCTTGAAAGCAGCCTTGTCATGTACGTTCTCTTGAACACACTCTCTTGCTCTCTAGCTCTCTCTTTTTTTTGCGGTACGCGGGCCTCTCACTGTTGTGGCCTCTCCCGTTGCGGCACACAGGCTCCGGACGCACAGGCTCAGCGGCCATGGCTCACGGGCCCAGCCGCTCTGCGGCATGTGGGATCTTCCCGGACCGGGGCACGAACCCATGTCCCCTGCATCGGCAGGCGGACTCTCAACCACTGCGCCACCAGGGAAGCCCCCTCTAGCTCTCTTTTTCACAGTAGCACTAATCCAGCTCTTGGGCGTTGATAACTGTAAAACAGTTAATGGCAGTCATGAGAGGAGCTTAAGAAATCAGGTAGTGCCAGCCCCTCCTTTTACTCTCTGTACCGGATAGCCAAGCACTGGGGGGAGAGAGCCTTCCTTATCACACAGCAGGCAGGGGGTAAATGCTCATTGACTATTGATTGACTGTGGACTGGATCAACTGTTGTCTCCAAAAGCTGTCCTAACTCAGTTCAGCCTATTGGAATACAGTTCAGTCAGGTGAGTAAGTGACCGGGCCAGGGTCCACACAGCTGGGATGTCAGAGCAGGGACAGCAGGAGGTCTTCAAGCTCCTAGCACGTAGCGTTACATCAGAGGCTGCCCGAGAAGCAGAATCAGAATCCTCACTCCTACCCTGACATCTTGGCATTTCAGCACAAGAAAGTAATAGAAGAAATGCAGCCATAGACTCCTGGCTCAGAGAAGCAACAGTCAACCCCAAGGACACTCCAGTCTTTCTTCCCAGCATTCACAGTCATGTTCCTGAAGGGAACATAGGTCAAGGGGCTGTGTCTATCAGAAGGCCAATCAGTTTACCTCCCATTCCCAACGTTCCCTTCTGACCTAACTGGCTTTGCTCATTTCGTTTGCAAAGAGAAGTCACGTGACCCTGACCCCACAACAGCTGATTGGACCGATCATGGAAATGACTCAAGGATGGCTCATCAACTAGACTCCAATAAAAATAAGTTTAAAAAAACCCAAAAAGGATGGCTCATTTGTGGCCTGGGCTGAGCCAATTAGACCCTCATAAGAGGAGCCATGTCACAGAGATCAGATGTGGTGGCCATTCACCAAGAAGGTATCGGGGAGTCTAGTGGTGTTGACATCTTGCCCAGTTGGAGTTGGCCTCTCGCCCAGCTGGGCAGAGATCATGAGTGACAGAAGATGGTCTGTGGAGAGGAGAGGAGAGGAGAAACGGGCTGAGAGAGAAGCCAAGCTGGGGGACCATGAGGCCCCAGGGAAAAGGAGCTGGAGGAAGCCAGAGGCCCCGCTGTGCTTCCTGCAGCTCTGTCCAATAAACATGGAAGGCGCTGAGTACATTCAGTGGCCCGTTGTTGGGGCTGGTTGACTGCTTCTTACTGTAACCAAGCAAACGCTACCTGGGACAGCCTACCCTGCATGAGGCCAAGCCAGGCAATGGCAGAGACCCTCTCCTTAACCAAACATTAGCTGGGCTCCTCTTCTTGACATAGCCTCGACCTAGGTCTCTTGGGTCTGTCCTTGCCAAGTCCAGTTTTAGCAGGAATCCTGCTAAGTCAGTTTAGAGAGAATCCCCCATCCCTGATAATTAATCACTCTGGCCTGTTTTCAGCAAGAATCTCACTAAGTTGGCTTAGTAGTTTAGTAAGACTCCCCCTACCCTCGATGTTTCCTTTTGGTATTTTTCCATCCACTGACCCGCCCTCACTCCTCTCATTGGCTGTAAATCCCCCCTTGTCTTGCTGTGTCTGGAGTTGAGCCTGATCTCTCTCCCCCATAGCAATATTGTGAATAAAATCTTCCCTACCATTTAACAAGTGTCAGAATAAGTTTTTCTTTAACAGCAATAGTTGAGGGATGAAGGCCCTTCCCTCCTCACAGTCAATTACTAAATTGTCTTTTTTTTTTTTTTTTTGCGGTACACCGGCCTCTCACTATTGTGGCCTCTCCCGCTGCAGAGCACAGGCTCCGGACGCGCAGGCTCAGCGGCCATGGCTCACGGGCCCAGCCGCTCCGCGGCATGTGGGATCTTCCCGGACCGGGGCACGAACCCGTGTCCCCTGCATCGGCAGGCGGACTCTCAACCACTGCGCCACCAGGGAAGCCCACTAAATTGTCTTAAATGAGCTGTTTATGTGTCCGTCTCAACTGTCACCAACATTATCTATAAGCAACCATAATGCAGAGAAATTTTTTTCAAAGTAAAATGACACACTTATTGTAGTATTTATGTACTTCTTGACAATTTAGCATGTGCAAATCTGTACTATTGTTTTTGATAAGTTCCTACCTTTTCAGAATAGCATTTTTATTTTAGAATAGTTTTAGACTTACCAAAAAGTTATGATAATACAGAGAGTTTCTATATACCCCTTGCCCAGTTTCCCTTTTTATTAGCATCTTACATAACTATGATATGTTTGTCACAAATAACCAATCTTGATACTTTAATACAAACTCAAGCCTATACAGATCTTCCTCAACTTACAATAGCGTTAGTCCCGATAAAATGATTGTAAATTGAAAGTATCATAAGTTGGAAATATCATAGGTCAAAGATGCATTTCATACACGAACCCACTGAACACCATAGTTTAGCCCAGCCTACCTTAACATGCTCAGAACACTCACATTAGCCTACACTTGGGCAGAATCATCTAACGCAAAGCCTAGTTTATAATAAAGTGTTGAATAGCTCATGGAATTTATCGAATACTGCACTGGAAGTGAAAAACAGAATGTTTGGGTACAGAATGGTTGTTAGTGTATCAGTCGCTTACCCTCGTGATCACGTGGCTGACTGGGAGCTGTGTTCACTGCCGCTACCCAGCATCACGAGGGAGGATTGTACTGCCTATCACAAGCCTGGGAAAAAAATCAAAGTTCAGAATTTGAAGCATGGTTTCTACGGAAGGCATATCGCTTTCACACCAGTGTAAAGTCAAAACATGGTAGGTGGCGCTATTGTAAGTCAGGTACTGCCTGTCCTTCATCTCCTTAGTTTTTACCTAATGTCCTGATCCCATCCAGGACACTGCATTACATTTTGTCATCATGTCTCCTTAAGTTCCTCTGGTTTGTGACAGGTCCCCAGACTTCCCTTATTTTTTAAAAAAATTAATTAAGTTTTATTTTTGGCTGCGTTTGGTGTTTGTTGCTGTCTGCGGGCTTTCTCTTGTTGCGGTGAGTGGGAGCTACTCTTCATTACAGTGTGCGGGCTTCTCACTGTGGTGGCTTTTCTTGTTGTGGAGGACGGGGTCTAGGGACACGGGCTTCAGTAGTTGTGGCTTGTGGGCTCTCGAGCTCAGGCTCAGTAGTTGGGGTGCGCGGGCTTAGTTGCTCTGTGGCATGTGGGATCTTCCCGGACCAGGGCTCGAACACACGTCCCCTGCATTGACAGGTGGATTCTTAACCACCGCGCCTCCAGGGAAGTCCACTTCCCTTGTTTTTGATGACCTTGTTCGTTTGAGGAGTACTGGCTAGGTATTCCATAGAATAGCCCTCATTTTGTGTTTTTCTAATGTTTTTCTCATAGTTAACTGTAAAGTTACTCTCCTTCCCCCCAGCACTTTCCATACTGTCACCTTTGGAAGGAAGTTACTATGCACAGCCCGCCTTTAAAAGGTGGAGGATCTACGTAATTTATTTGCATTTTTCTGCATGGAAGACTTGACTCTTCTCTCCCATTTATTTATTCTGTCATGTATTTATATCAGTATGGACCCATGGATATTGATTTTATACTTTGGGTTATAATCCAACACTCAGTTTTTATTTTGTCGTTCAGATTGTTCCAGCTTTGCCTCTTTCGCTTGGCTCCTGTGTCCCCTTGGCATACCCCCCTCGTCGTGAGCTTTGCGAGCACATCCTCACTTTGTGTCGCTATAAGATGCTCCAGGCTCATCTTACATATGTCCAGCCCTAGTCCTAGCATCAGCCATTTCTCCAAGGAGCCCTGGTTACTTTTACTGGAGAATGGTATTAGAAACCACGATCTGGCTACTGTGTGCTGTTGGAAGATCTGCTGCTTCAAGGTCCTCTTAGCTGACAGATAAAGGAAATATACGTGTGTATGCTAACCTGTGTATATACACATATCTATAAATATGAGTTCATTCTGATGGCTCCAACTCTAATCCATTCCACGTGGATCATTCTAAGCTTTCTCCCCTTGTTTACCTCTAACTTCTGTCTCCAACAGTCAGAAATCTGCCTCTTACCCTCTGCCATTTGTTTCTTTAATTGTTCAATTCCAGTGTACCTGCATGGCAGTTGCAGAAATTCTAAGCCGTACCCTGTGGGAAACAACTTTATCAGTTAGAGCACTGTGCTAAGGACTTTCCTTTTTTATTCATTCATTTTACAGACGTCAGTTGAGCACCTGCTTTGTTCCAGAGATGTTCTAAAAATGAAAGACCCATAGTGACTAAGATAGCCAAGTCCCTGCCCAATGGAAGTCACATTATAATCAAGTGCTGATTTACCAAATCTACCCCTGGCCAGGCACATGGTGGTAGCTGGTGAAAGCTTTTATACTGAGGGGTGGCAGTAACATTAAAAGAGAATTCAGGTAGGAGCGGGAATGGAATTGAGGGGCCAGCTGGGAGCCTACTGCAGTCTTCCTGGGATCCAAGGACACAGGACGGACACAAGACACATGTCAGAGGGATGACAAAGGCAGAACTGATGGGCATTGTAACTGATTGCATATGGGGCATCTGGGGGCAGGGAGGAGGCCCAGGTGCTGCTGAGGTCGATGCAGGAGTGGAATTAGGGTGAGGTGAGCGAGGCTGGTCATGCGAGGCAGGGTGGGATCCTGTCTTCATTTAAAGTTTTTAATATTTTGTTCATCTTGGGGCTTTGCATTATTTTGGATTTTTAAAAATATTGTATTAAAATGGTATTTATCTTGATTAAGACTTTTTTCTAGCACCCCTTCATATTTGGCACCTAGTGCAAGGGAGCCACTTGCCTGGCCCAGGCCCTTGGCTGGTAAGAGTAGTCATCAAAATGGCCCAAGAGTAAACAGCACGTTGGCATTTCCAAGACACCTCCCCATACCTCTTCTCATTTAAGCTTCATGATTGCATTTTGAAGTAGGTATTATCAGCCCCGTTTTAGGAAACTGAGGTTTTGAGAATTTACATGAATGTGTCAAATTCGCATGGTTTATTAAGTAAAGATCCTCCAGTTTCAAGTTTCAGGCTCTTTGCATAGGAGGAGAAAGAACAATTTGCAGAGGAATGATAGTAAGTCCTGTTACAAAGTGTTCGCGTTTCAGGTAAATGCTGGCTATGAAAGTAAAGAATTCCTAATGAAAGTTAAAAAAAAAAAATAGTGATCCTGGGAGAGAGGTTGAAACTGAACAGAGCTCCGGGTTCATGCTCATGGAGACTACATGACATGAGTGACAGATTCCTAAGAAGGGGAGAGTAGACAGAAAAGAGAAGGGGTTGCAGGTCCACCCCTTTGGGGAATCCAGAGTTTTAGGGCATAGGAAGTGGTCAGAGAGGAGCCAGGGACCCACAGGACTGTAGTTCTTGGAAATCAGGAAAGGAGAGAATTTTAAGGAATTAAAATGAAAAACCAGGGCACCACTGCCAAGAGGCAAAGAAGAAGAAGACATCAAAAAGTCCTTTGCAGGCTTCCCTGGTGGCACAGTGGTTAAGAATCTGCCTGCCAGTGCAGGAGACACAGGTTCGAGCCCTGGCCTGGGAAGATCCCACATGCCGCGGAGCAACTAAGCCTGTGTGCCACAACTACTGAGCCCTCATGCCACAACTACTGAAGCCCGCACACCTAGAGCCTGTGCTCCACAACAAGAGAAGCCACTGCAGTGAGAAGCCCACGCACCGCAAGGAAGAGTAGCCCCCGCTCGCCTCAACTAGAGAAAGCCTGCATGCAGCAACAAAGACCCAACATAGCCAAAAATAAATAAATAGATACATTTATTAAAAAAAAAAAAGTCTTTTGCATTTCACTGTCCCTTGAACAGGGAGACTCACCAGTACTTGGTCGTTATAAGATGACACATAGCCTACTGCACCTTAGCTACACAGTTGCACTAAGGGCCTTTTTCTCCCCCTCTGGTTTGGTTTGGCAGTCTGGTGCCATCCGGGACTCTCGGTTGAAACAATGCAGTGTGCTATGGACGGGCACACCCTGCAGAGCGGTTCCCACTTCCTTCACCCCAGTGTAATCACAGCTTCAAAGACACACAAATGTTCTCAGCTCAGACACAGCTCAGGGCTTGGCTTAAGACTGTTTACTACCCTCAAATTCAGATAGATTACACTCCTCCCCAAGTTCCTCCTCCAGTACTTCTGCTATACCGAAAACAAAAGAACCATTTCAAAATGCAATAAACACGACATGAAAATTAGTGCCCAAGTAACTTGTGGGCAATCATTTCATAGAACCAAAGCTGCTTAGCAAAGCAATGCCGTGCTGTGCAGGGAGGTTTCCATGAGCAGAGTCACCCCAGGGGCCCCCATACTAATTTGGCCAAGAGAAGATGGGTGGGTTAAAGGAAACCACTAATGCGGGGAGACCTGAGCATTTCTCCTAAAGATTCTCCAAGAAAATAGCCCTGGTCTACAGACTGAGTTTATAAATTGATATGAGATTCCCATTCACCAAGGGCACCAATAAGGTCTTATCCCATCAACGGTTATGGTGAATGTTCGCTGATCCCCCCACTACTTTCCAAGCACGATGCTGGGTATTTTCACAACGTGTATCTCATTTAGTCACGGGTAGAAAATATAATCTTGTCTAATTTACAGATGAGTAAACGGAGTCTCTGAGTTGTCAAGTGGAAGAGGGATGCCATCCTAAATAGCCCTAAGCAGAATTCCTTGTCCTCGTGTGGCCTCTCTCTGAATGGAGCTTCGTTTTATGTTATTTTTAAAAATTTCCTAGGTTTAGAGGGAGCAATAGAACAGGATGGAAAGGAACTGAAGGGGGAGTTTGGAGAGTTGGATTCTGGCACATACATGAACTTGCTCCGTGCCCCTGGGGCCTGGGGGTCATTTCACATCCAGGTCCTCGTTTATCTTCCTCTGTAAAAATGAGACGATGAGCTAATTGCATCATGATCCGGCCCTGCTCATGACCCGCCAAGAGCCGGCAGGATAGAGTGTAAGTTCCTTCATACCTCTCTCCTCCCCACCTCCTACCCCTCCCTGGCACGCATTCACCGCTGTTATGGCTGTGGCACAAGTGCCAGGTTCCCTTGATGCCCCCGTGCCTTTGCACATGCTGTTGCTTCTGTTAGGGACCTTCCAGCTTTTCTAACAGTAAGCTCTTCTTTATCCGTGGAACTGCAGTTCAAGTGTCCCCTCCCCCTACAGTTTTCTCTGACCCCCTCAAGGAAAGCCCAAGAGAGCCCCGCCCACCTTCTTGCATTGGTAAGAATCCAGTTCACAGCGCATGCTTTCTCTCCCACAGCACTCTGAAATGTTGGGTCACTTCTCTACTGGGTCGTGGAAAAGAGGGGCTGCATCTGGGTCACCTTGGCATTCCCAACCTCAGGCACAGTGCCTAGCACGTAGTAGGTGCTTGCTGGATGGTGACAGAATGGACGCCTTTCCAAGGCAAACCTCTTCTCATCTCCTAAGATGGTGTGGATTTAACTGTGCTCCTGGCAGGGCAGAATATGCTAAAGCAAGAGATAACTGTACCTTTCCCATCCATTTCTGTCTTTCTGTGTCATTAACTTTCACACCTGTACTCTACGTCTCCGTCAGCTGACAAGCTGCCTTAGGAGCTTAAATGCATATCGATCATAGCTGAGAGTCCTTTCTGCAACTCAGAGCCCCAATTAGCCTGCATTAGAATGTGGGAGGGCCTGATGCCTTTGTAGCTAAGAAGATTATTTTAATATGGAGATCAAATCCCCTGGGAAGCCCAGCCACTCCGCCTCCCCTAAACGTCCACCCTGTTGGGAAACCACAGTGTCTAAAGTCACACCATTAACACCCTAAGACGAAGGAATTCTCTGTCAAATAGATATGTCATGTGGAGAAATATCAAAGCCATTAGCTATCCTTCTGAGGTATTTTGACTTATCCGATCATCCATCTGTGTGTACGTTTATTCATCTGTTCCTTCATTGAGGAGTTATTATAAACTGGTACAAATCATTTTAACTTCACCCCTGAAAAGATACAACTGTTTATTTCCTATACCTAGGGTTAGTAACTCATAGATACATAGTAATGATATAGTAATAGCAAATATTTACCTAGTTCTTACCGTGCGCCAAGCACTCGATGTGTTAACAACTTTACTTGTATGTGTTAATGTATTTGACCGTCATGATAACCCCCGTAGATGTGTATCATGTTTTATCATCTTTATTTTGCAGATGAGAAAACTGAGGCAAGGGAACATTTTTAAAAATATTTATTTTCTTTATTTTTTTGGCCGTATCGAGTCTTAGTTGTGGCACGCGGGATCTTTCATTGTGGCACGGGCTCTTCATGTGGCACACCGGCTTCTCTCTAGTTGTGGCCTGCAGATTTTCCTCTCTCTAGCTGTGGCGCACGAGCTCCAGGGCACATGGGCTCTGTAGTTTGCGGCATGCAGGCTTAGTTGCCCTGCAGCATGTGGGATCTTAGTTCCCTGACCAGGGATCGAACCCATGTCCTCTGCATTGGAAGGCGGATTCTTTACCACTGGGCCACCAGGGAAGTCCTGGCAAGGGAAGATTTTTAACTTACCCAAGACCATACTTGTGGCACGTGGCAGAGCTAGGGTTAGACCAGAACATAATCCCAACCACTACCCTGGACTCTTAGGGTGGGAAGCTGCCCTAATGGGCAATCATTTCCCCAGGGTTCTGGGCAGAGTGGAAGGAGCATGAGATGGGGAGACTGGACTCCTGGCTTCCCACTCAAAGCTGTGTTTCAGGCCAGGTGTATCACCTGGGCAAAGCACTTAGCCCTTTGGATAACTTTTTTAAAAACTAATCTATCAATGTTTAAAAAAAGGGAATTGGGTTAGGATATGACTAACAAAGCCAGAAGGGCTCTCTAACCTCTACAATTCTGCAAATTAGATTTTTTTTTTTCTCCCAAAGATATTATCAGGACTATTAAAGTGACTGAAGTTTAATGGCTGAAATCAACATCAGCAGAGGACAAACCGTGCTCTGGGCAGCCTGTTCTCAGAGGACCTGGCATCTTATTTGCGGGCCTGTAAAGAAGATGTCGTCTGTGACTTGGGACCCGATTAAAGCATTTCCAGGTGGCTGTGGGGAACAGAGGCCCCAAGGCCATGTCCTTGGATGAGCCTCCTGAAATCACACATGCTCACTGTCACATGATGTCCCCACATCCTTGTCCCCCAGCTCCAATGGCTGGTGCTCACACTGGTTAGAATTGCAAGGGTGGCTGGAGCATCTCGCACAGGGCAGACGTGATGTGGCCAATGGAATTCCCAGCAGACACTAGGCACATGGAAGAATAATGCACGTTTAGGTCCAGGGAGAAGCGGGCTGGACACTGTCATTTTTCAGAACAAGTGGCCAGGTATCAGGGGCTTTAGGTTTAAGTACAGGGTCTTCAGACATCCTAGCGCTGCCACAGAAAGGCTGTGTGTGAGAAGGAGGAAGGAATACAGACCTTCAAGACAGACATGTGGGTTTAAATCCAAATGCTGACTCACTGACTGCACATCCACGGGCAAGTTTTTGGCCTCTGTGAGCCTCACTTTTCTCATCTGTAAAATGGGGAATTCTCTTCTCCCTTCTGGGTTGCGGTAATAATCACAAAGGGTGTGAGTCAAACTCCCAGCTCAGCTCACAGATATTCCATCAAGTGCAACGATATGTCAGCAGCAGCGACCAAAAGTCACTCTGTTTGGCTGAAGTAGGTGATGTGGGAAGGAGAATAGGAAGATGGGGTTGAAAACAGAGTTGGGGGTACTTCGTCCATTCAGTATTTATTTATTTATTCATTCATTCATTCTTCCATTCATCCATTCATTCATTCATTCAATATATACTTTTCAGATACTGACCATGTGCCAGGTAGCATATGGGCTAGGGCCAGGTTCATGCAGATGACAGATACAATCCTCGTCCCCAGGCACTTTTTAAAAAGGAAACTTCTTCTTCATGCTAAGAAAATCCTTTTTTTTTTTAATAATTTTTTTTTTTTTTTACTTTTTGGCTGCATGGCATGTGGGATCTCAGTTCCCCGGCCAGGGATTGAACCCATGCCCCTTGCATTGGAAACTTGGAGTCTTAACCACAGGACTGCCAGGGAAGTCCTAAGAAAATCCTTTTCTATTTCTCTTTTGCTAAGAGTTTTTAAAAAATCATAAATAGCTATAGAACTTTATGGAATGCTTTTTCTCATCTTGTTGAGATGGATATATATTTTCTCCTTTAACTTTTTTTTTTTTTTTTCGGTACGCGGGCCTCTCACTGTTGTGGCCTCTCCCGTTGCGGAGCACAGGCTCCGGACGCGCAGGCTCAATGGCCATGGCTCACGGGCCCAGCCGCTCCGCGGCATGTGGGATCTTCGCGGACCGGGGCACGAACCCGTGTCCCCTGCATCGGCAGGCGGACTCTCAACCGCTGCGCCACCAGGGAAGCCCGTCCTTTAACTTTTTAAACTAAATTCTTAGACACAGAATCATTGGGTTAAAGAGGTTAAACGTTTACAATGTTGAGACATTTTGCTAAATTGTCCTTCGTAAAAATTTGTTCTGTTTATCTGCTCCACCCCCATGATAGTAGATGGGCGTGCCAACTTCAACACACCCTCAGTACCAATTCACTCTTATTTGCATTGTTCCCATCTGATAGTTGAAACGTGTGGTGTGTGTTAGTTTGGGTCCTCCAAGAAGCATATGTCAAGATGGTATTAGACATTCAAGAGAGTTATTGTGGGGGGAATGGGAAGGAGCCGTCAGATGCCAACTCGGCTGACTCCATGAAGGAGGCAGAGTCTAAGATTCAGGAAAGTTCTTAGAAAGTTTCAGCCAGGCCGGTGGGGTCGTCAAGCCAAAGTCGCCCTCAGAGGAGTTTCCTTCATACTGGAAGGGGCTGCACTAGCACCTCTGCCAGCTAAATTCATGGGTAAGCAAGAAGCCCTGGGAAGTGCGGCCGGGGGGCAGATGAAGTGGTGATTCAGAGCCCAGCCAGAGCTGTCTATCAGTTACCACTCCTCCCACCAGCAGGAGAGCCAAGTACACTGTTTTATGGCTGCCGCAGGCTGCTTGTTTTATTCTTGATAATTTGCTGGAGTTTCCCTATAGATTATGTATATTAACCGTTGTGAACATTGCAAATATTTCCCCCCACTTATTGAATGTCTTATGATCTCTTGGGAGAGAGAAGGGAAGACTGTCATAAAGGAAGGAAATTCTAAATATTTAGACAGAAAAATCTAACCATTTCCTAAACAGCTTTTGGGTTGTTTTTCTTTCTTTTCTTTCTTTTTTTGGGGCATTCTTGGAAGGCTTTTCTCTCCACCACACACGTTTAAAAAATATTTACTCATCAGTACAGACTAAGCCATACAGACTCAACTGAACTGAACTGCCAGTTTTCAGGAAACACAGCGGATGGAGGAACATGTTCAGTGACACCAGGGGATGTAGCTGGCGGAATCCAGACCGTGGGAAACCGCAGGACCAGCGACCCTGACTCTTCATCAGAGAAATTGCAAGGATGGAGAAAAAAGAGTTGAAGGTGGGGAACTAGTGGGTTGGAAGAGACTTGAGAGCACTGTCAAACAACCTCAATAAATGTACCCCTCCCTAAAAGTGGGGCCAACAGGGAAGTTTGAAAACTGATTGAATATTTGCTATTGAGAAATTAGTTTTTTAGAGTGTTGATGGAACTGTGGTTATGTTTGAAGAAAAATGTTTCTGTCTTTTAGAACCAGAGGCAGAAATACTTTCACCTGAAGTGATGTGCAGTCTGGGATCTGTTTCAAAGTCACCCAAGGAGGACAGAAATGGGTGGGGCTACGAATGAAGTGGGATTGGTTATGACGACTCTTTCGAGTGGGTGGTACATCCTTGGAGAATCACTGTATATTCTTTCTATTTCTGTATGCATGTAAGCTTTTCCCATAATAAAAAGTTTTAAAATGTTATCTATCAGAAAAACACAATATGCACGCTCATACATATACACGCACACACACACGGGGAAAAAAAGCAAGCAAGGACTCTGGAGTCAGAATTTCGGTGTTTAAACATCATTTTCACACTTATTAGCTGGGTGGCCCTTGGGGACTTATCTAACCTCTTTGTGCCTCTGTTTCTCATCAGCAAAATATGGAAACTATTATTCCCTATCTCGTAGTACTGACATACGGATTAAATGAGATAAGACATACGAAGCACTTTATGGAGAACCTGGCACATTGCATATCGATTCTACAAATGTTTATTGGATGCCTGAAATACACCAGACACTGTACCCAATGCAGGGATGAGCTAGTGTTGTCTTATTTTTATTGATACTATCACAGTAGTCATTTTGTGAATCTATCTCTTATATGTCTATCTTTTGCCATCTGGAATTTATTTCGGTATAAGGAGGAACACTGGGAACTTTTTAAAGATGTTTTGCCAATTATCCATCTTATTCATTAAATATTCCTTTTTTCCTCCACTGAGATGAAACATTCTCATACTATATTCATATGTTTATTTCTGGACTCCCTGTATCCTTTGATACTCTTCTAATGATTTTTTTTTTTTTTGGTCTAGTAGCCTTTATAAGTCTGTTTTTAATTCTTGGCAAGTTTAAGGGAAGAAAAATAGTAATTTTTTAAATGTTTGGGGTTTTTTTCTAATTTAAGAAAGCATAGGGCTTCCCTGGTGGCGCAGTGGTTGAGAGTCCGCCTGCCGATGCAGGGGACACGGGTTCGTGCCCCGGTCCGGGAAGATCCCACATGCCGTGGAGCGGCTGGGCCCGTGAGCCATGGCCGCTGAGTCTGCGCGTCCGGAGCCTGTGCTCCGCAACGGGAGAGGCCACAGCAGTGAGAGGCCCGCGTACCGCAAAAAAAGCAAAACAAAAGAAAGCATAATATTTTTGTTTCTGTTTTACTTATCAGGGACTTTTGCCTTCTGTCCATCAGGTCCCTCCACAAAGGACAGAGAAGATTGTACAATGATCTGCCAAACTCAGGACAATGGGCGAACAGGGCCTCATGGCCGATGGGTAGGCAGGAGGGGGAGGACCTGGCATCCTTTGGTGACACGAAGGCAGGGTGCCTGCAGTCAGATCCAGGGTCTGGGCCTCTGCGTCTTCGCCCAAGTTCCTTTCCACTCTCTGACTGGAATAGTTAGGTCCACATCTTACGTTATTTAAAATATCAGGGCAGTACATCCCAGAGTTGTTTTAACCACTGTTTAAAAACCATGCAACTCTGGACATATATACACTACCAAACGTAAAATAGATAGCTAGTGGGAAGCAGCCGCCTAGCACAGGGAGATCAGCTCGGTGCTTTGTGACCGCCTAGAGGGGTGGGATAGGGACGGTGGGAGGGAGACGCAAGAGGGAAGGGATGTGGGGATATATGTATGCATGTGGCTGATTCACTTTGTTGTACGACAGAAACTAGCACAGCACTGTGAAGCAATTATACTCCAATAAAGATGTCTTGAAAAAACAAAATAAAAGACAAAACCCATGCAACTCTAATTTTTACGTACTTGGTGCTGAGGGGCTAAAGTTTGTGTGCGTTCATGATGAGCAATTTTTACCTTTTCTTGATAAAACCCTAGGAGTGGAGGAAGTTGACATTTATTGAGTGCCTATTGTAAGAAAGACACTTTATATGTGTTGACTGCCTTCTCCCCTCTTCTGCCTCCTTTGGATGGGCTCAACCTTTCCTGGTTACTGCAAGGGGGATGAGAGTAGTTGAGCCAGCGAAACACTGCAGCTGCCCCAAACCACAGCAACCACGCAAGCTCATAAGCCATGGAGACCATGAACTCTGCCTGCCCCAGCCCGAGACCCACTGCGGGGACAGGGTAAGCAGGCACAGGAGGCCATGCAAGTTTAGGAGCGTGTAGCTTTTCTTTTCTTTTTTTCCAGTTTGAAACCATCCCACGGGAGAATGAACAGGCAAGTTCACGATGCTCTCAGACACGCAGTCCAACTCTCTCTCACTCTGAGTGCATGTGTGTACCAGTCTGTTTGTCTCTCAATGATCTCCCTTCCCCAAACAATGTCCTTTTTCATCTTCTATCAAATGCTGCTCAAGCCCGTTCCAAGGGGGAATCTCCTGAGACCATGTGTTCCTCTCTGTCTCTGTCACTGTTTACTTCTTCGCATGACGATGGACCCCACACCAGGGTGGTTACCCACACACCTGGTCTTAAGCAGACCCTTCAGTACCTTGGCTGACATCCCCTGAGTCCCTGGCTCCCGTCACTCACGAGGCCACAGGGATTTGAGCCTCCTCGTCTTCCTTTCTCGCCTAAGTTCCCTTCCATCTTACTGACCACGATATCACCTCACCCCCAGCTCAGCACTTGATCTTCCTGCCGCCATCACACACAAAGTGTTTCCAAACATACATGTTACGCATCCCATGATTTTCCACCTTTTTGACTAACTGAACCCATTCGAACTAAATGTATTTCTCTCTTCCAGTTCAGTAGGTTTCTTTCCCACTCAGAACTACCCAAGACGTGTGTATTGTTTCATTGAACCACCACTCACTTTGCAAGGTGCAAAGGGGAAAAATGAGAGAACCCAATTCAATTACCAGAGTCCAACATGATACACAGCAAAACCGGGATCCGAGGGTACAGATCTCTGACTCTTCCGACTCTCATCCTCTTCTCCAGGGCTCTGCCTCTCCTTCCTGCTGCCCCCACCACTTACGTTCCCACAGGATGATGTAAGGGGTCCAGGATCAGGGTTTGGGAATTCAGAAACATGGCTTGAGTTTTACTCTTTATATTGGTGTCAGCTGGGTGAGGTGTTTTGAATCTTCTGAAAAATCCCAGGGAAATTTGATCAACGGAGCTTATCCTAAATATTACTATTCAGAGAAGTCCTTGAAATACTAAATATAATCCTGTAGCTGAAAAAATTCGCTCATTAAAGAGATTTTGAATTATGGACCAAGACGTCAGATAACAGATCTATAGGGAGTTGAATGTAAGACAGGATTTCACCATATTTATTAATACATTTCTTTAAGAAACAGAACTGAAGTGCGCAATTATTTTCTCCTTATTATTCTCTTAGTAACTCTAGCTGAACAGGGACTGGGCAGATAAAGGCAAGTAGAATGTACCGACCTGTGTTTGGGCTCATGAGGCATGGTAGAGCTTACATTTTGGGGAATATCCTTAGTACGTGACAGAAATTCATTAGGTAGATAAGACGAGCACAGTGATTTGATAGGGAAGAATGGTGTTTGTTTCTAGAAAACTGGGCACCAACCTCAATAACTCACTCTCTCCTGCTCATTGCTTTGGTACAAAGCTTAGTAAAATGTAGCCTAAGAGATGAACACGTGCTTACCTTTAAGCTGGATTAGGGACCCAGGCATCAGAGAAGGCATCTAAGACGGGCACTGTGACAAACCAGCTCCAGGATCTGAGGCAGGTCCCCTCCTCTCAGTGTCCCCGTGTAGTAGTTTCCTGTGGCTGCCATAACAAATGGGTGACTCCAAACAAGAGAAGTATACTTCGTCCCAGTTCAGGAGACCAGAAGCCCCAAATCAAGATGCCGACGGGGCTGGTTCCTTCTGACGGCTCTGGGGAGAACCTATTCTCTGCCTTTTCCTTCACTTCGTTGGTGTTGCCTGCAGTCAGGGGTGTTTCTGGACTTGTAGGCACATCGCTTCAGTCTCCGCCTTCACATGCCTTCTTCCCTGTTTCCGGGTCTCTGTGTGCAAATTTCCCTCTTCTTACGAGGACACTCATCTAATCCAGTTTGACCTCATCTTAACTTGATTATACCCACAAAGATCCTATCTCAAATAAGGTCACATTTACAGGTACCAAGGTTTAGGACTTGAACGTGTCTTTTGGGGGCTAGAACTCAACCCACACGATTCTTAATTGAAGGGATTGGAGGAGGTTTTATTGCAACAGAATAGTTGTAGTCTGCCAAGAAGCCCAGCCATTTTAGCCTTGTATTATGTCTCCTCTTATAACAACACATGCTTAGGAAATGTCAGAATTGGAGAATGGGAGGCTTTCAAAAATCTGGAAGTGGGACTGTCTAGGTACACACATCACAGTGAAGTGTGAATGCTGGCAAGGGCAGCCACGGAGGACTTACATTGTGACTTGGAGTTTGTTTAGCAGGAAATGTCATATTTGTACATAAGGTTTGGAGTGATATCCTAGTTGGCTAGTTTGAAATGAAAAAAGGTTCATCATTTTGGCCCAAGTGCTAATGTTGACCTGATTATTTAAAAGCATTTTTAAATGGCATAAGATAAAGGTCAAATACCTCACAACTCTCTAACTTCTGCCAAATGGAGTTGGAAAAATTTGTAATTTCATAGCATGGCAGCAAAGGCCCAGGATACTCTAGCCAGCCCCACTCCAACCTCCTGAGTCAAGGCTCCTTACCTCTCACCTCCCACTTCTGTCACAGCAAGACAGCCCTCATTGTTCGGGCTTCCTAGATGCGTCCCCATCTTTGTGCTTTGTTCTTGCTCTTTTTCCTAGAATTCTGTCCTCTCCCCATATGTTCCTTCCTCCATGGATCAACCTCCACTCCCTGACTGCAATGGATTGAATGTTTGTGTCCCTCCAAATCCACGTGTTGAAACTCTAACCTCAGTGCAATTGGTTTTGGAGGTGAGGCTGTTGGACGGTCATTAAGTCATGAGGGTGGAGCCCTCATGTTGGGGTCAGCGCCCTTAAAAGAGGAGACAGAAGAGGGCTCTCTCTCCCTCTTTCCACCACGTGAAGGTACAACAAAAAGTGGGCAGTCTACAACTGGAAGAGGCTCTCCCCAGAACCTGGCCACATTGGCACCCCAATCTAGACTTCCAGCCTCCAGAACTGTGAGAAATGAGTTTCTGTTGTTTAGAAGCCACCCAGTCAATGGAATTTTGTTATAGCAGCCACATCTGACTAATACACCATCTCGCCCATCTTTCGAGGAAGGCCACGTTCAAATGCTGCTGTTTTAGGCAGAAGCTGTTCTCTTACTGATTAGAATCCTGATGATGTTAGTCCGGGGAGGTCGTTTGACAACCATCTGCTGTGACTGAGCCCCAGTTATGTGGCAGCCTCGGTGCTGGTAATGCAGCAACCCCAGAACCCACCTCCATCTCTGCCTGATGGAGCAGGAAGTCTCCGGAGGCTGAATGGGCTCTTATGTTACCTAAAAGCATTCTTTGACCTCTGAGTGATAGAAAGAGGCAGTAAGAAAATCATTGATTTGAGCTGCACCTGTACTTTGAAGTGTATTTAACACTGTGTTTACTGAAAAATTAACTTTAGTAAATTCCAAATGACAGTTATTACATCGTATTTTCTCAGCTACAAGATCGTATCTTTTCAAATGTTGATGGACCTGAAACCAGGCTGCAGCTTACAACTGACTCTGAAAAGAACTTGCCTTTTGTGAGAATGTTGTCTCTGCCTGTCTGGTGCTGTTACCTAACGTGACTTATTTGACTTGGCAGTACCACATAGAGTTGGATTTCATCTTAAATTGAATCCCTAATTGTCACTTGCAATGTCTTCAAAAAGATTACCTTCTGGTGCAATGTTAAAACAAAAGTTATTATGGGCAGAAAAGCCTGAGCATAGAGCTCCAAGTGGTAAATTTACTGAGAGTGAAGTGAATATCTATGGCTGGAGGTCCCACACTGCCTCATTGTCTTGAAAGCAACAATCAAGTGTTCATAGGATCTGGGAGGGAGAATGCAAATCTACAACCTAAATGGCTCCAGTGTGTGTGTACATAATTTTGTACTTATTTTCCTTTTTCCAGCTTTGTTGGGAATTCCCTGGTGGTCCGGTGGTTAGGACTCCATACTCTCACTGCTGAGGGCTCGGGTTCAATCGGGTTAGTTTTCCCGGTGGGAAAACGAAAATCCCACAAACTGCGTGGTGTGGCCAAAAAAAAAAATATGTTTCTAGCTTTGTTGAGGCATAAATGATATACAAAAGCACAGCTCATATTTAATGTCTACAATTTGATGAGTTTGGACATATGCATGCACCCTGATACCATCACCACGGTCAAGATTATAAACATATCTATCACCTCCAAAAGTTTCTTTGTGTCCCTTTGCTTTTGTATGTGTGCGGTAAACTGAGATCTACCCTCTTAACACATGTTTAGGTGCACAGCACATATTGTTAGCTGTAGGCACTCTGTTGCATGCAGGTCTCTAGAACGTCCTCATGTTACATATATCTGCAACTTTATACCCACTGAGCAACTCCCCACTTTCCCCTCTTCCCATCCCCAGGCAGGTACCATTCTAGTCTCTGCTCCTAGGAGTCTGACTATTTTGGTACCACATGTAAGTGGAGTCACGCACTCTCTGTCCTTCTGTGACTGGCAAATTTCACTTAACATAACGTCTTCCAATTTCATGCATGTTGTGGCAAAAGAATTTCCTTCTTCTTAAAGGCTGAATAATACTCCATGGTGCAGATGTGCCACATTTTCTTTATCCGTTTATCTGTTGATGGACATTTGGGTAGTTTCTATATCATGGCTATTGTGAATAATTCCGAAATGAACATGAGAGAACAGACAGCTTTTCAAGATCTTGCTTTCCATTCTTTTGGATATATACCCAGGAGTGGGATTGCTGAATCACGTGGTAGTTCTATTTTCAATTTTTTTTTAAAGATTTAATGGTGCTAGTATCTGATTTTTCTTACTTTTTATACTGTACTGCATTTGTGCCCATGGTCATACATATCCAGCTCCCTGATAGACACTTTTTTTTTTAAAGAAGATGTTGGGGGTAGGAGTTTATTAATTAATTTATTTATGTTTGCTGTGTTGGGTCTTCGTTTCTGTGTGAGGGCTCTCTCTAGTTGTGGCAAGCAGGGGCCACTCTTCATCGCAGTGCACGGGCCTCTCACTATCAGGGCCTCTCCTGTTGCGGAGCACAGGCTCCAGACGCGCAGGCTCAGTAGTTGTGGCGCACGGGCCTAGTTGCTCCGCGGCATGTGGGATCCTCCCAGAGCAGGGCTCGAACCCATGTCCCCTGCATTAGCAGGCAGATTCTCAACCCCTGTGCCACCAGGGAAGCCCCTATTTTTAATTTTTTGAGGAAGCTGTATACTGTTGACCACCACTTCCCCACCATTTTACATTTCTGCCAACAGTGTACAAGGCTTCCAATTTCTCCACATCACCACTAGTGCTTATCTTTTTTTTTTTTTTTTTTTTTTTTTTTTTTTTTTTAAACCACTGCGCCACCAGGGAAGCCCACCACTAGTGCTTATCTTTTATTTATTTTATTTTATTTTTTGATAACGGCCATTCTAACAGGTGTCATTTAACGTCTCATTGTGGGTTTGATTTACATTTCCCTGATGATTAGTGATGCTGAGCAGGTTCTCATATACCTTTTGGCCATTCATATGTGTCCTCTTCAGAAATGTCTGTAGATAAGTAAGTTTTCATCTTGTGATACACGAAAAATGATGGCACAAGTCAGGCAACAGAGTTAACTGTGTTAACTGACCAATCCCTTAGAACAGATTAGCAAACATGAAAGCTGTATTAGTGTGACTGATCCACATTTATGCAGGAGGGTGACTTAGGAGTCATGAGCTGACTTCCACGAGAAGCTTTCTACCTTCCACCAACAGGAATTCAATTAAAGAAAAAAGCCAAAATGTTGAGCGAAACCAAATAGGAGATCCAGACAGAGCACCAGTGTTCTTCAATAAGCCTTGAACTATGCTGTCATTCTTAGGACACTAAAAAGCCAGAGAAGTTATAGCTTTAGAAGTTATGGCACTGAAAGCATGCCTCCACGGTCCTCTGCAATCGATGCCGATGGACCAAGGTGAGTGAAACTTCAGACTCTGACTACGATAAGAGCTCTCAGCTTAAACTTAACCCGTGAAACTGAAAGTGGTATAAATGAGCAGATTGTCTTCCAGGTTTTCTTTCATTCACATTTAACATAAAGCTACTTTTTTTTTTCTTCTAAAACAAAGCTGTTACTGCATTTGTGCGTAGTTAATAATTTTTGAAACTCATAGAAGCAGAGACCAGACTGGTGGTTGCCAGGGGATGGGAGGAGGGGAAACAGCCACGCTGTTCAGTGGGTGTACAGGATGAGTAAGTTCTAGGGACCGGCTGTTCAGTACCATACCGCAGTTAGCAATACGTATCATGCACTTAAAAATTTGTTAAGAGGGTAGACCTAATAAGGTCTTGCCACAAGAAATTTTAAAAAGGAGGAACTTTTGGAGAGGATGGATGTTCATTACCTTGATTGTGGTGATGGTATCAGTGTGTGCTTATGTCCACACTCATCAAGTTTTATATGTTAGAAGTACACAATTTTATGCCATTTATACATCAATAAAGCTGATAAAACAAAGAAAAATCAAATTAAGGGGAATACAAGTCTGTTTGGTTACACTTGAAAATACCAACCTCTCCTAGTTGGGGACTGGTGCAGTTCTTGCCCTAGGGTAGCTGAGAATTTCTGGCCCTATCCAGACCCTCTTCTTGATTACTTTGGTTCTTCATTTTACATCTCTCCTCATCAGAATCCCATGCTGATACACAGCTCAGACCACTTTCTATTATCAGTGTTTCTACCACTTAGGGATTTGCATTTGGATGATGCCATGGAAAACTCAAATAACAGGGACATAAACAACATAGGTTTATTGTTCTCACGAAAAGATAAGTTCAAAAGTAGGGGGTGGCTGGTATTCGTTCAGGGCCCGTGACATTATGTTATTCTTAGCCTTTTTTTACATGGTTGCAATGGGGGTGCAGCAGTTCCTGCCACCAGATCTGTGCTCCAGGCAGGAACGTGGAAGAAGAAAAAAGACATACGGGAGAAGAATTTTCTCCCTTTGAGGAGTATTCCTGGGAACACAACTGCAAAACTTTTATTTACTTCTCATAGGCTGGAAGAGTACAAAAGGCTGGGAATTGCAGGAATATTTTAAAGCTGGGTTCCTTGTTATATGCCATAAATCATAGATTTTTTTAAATAAAGAAGTCAGAGAAAGAGGATATCAGTAGGCAACTGTAGTGTCATAGGACATTCCTATGACAAAACAGAGAATGTTTTCTTCTTTTTATCTGTAATTGCTCAAAGAAGGTCACAACTTAGGATAGCGTCTTCCTTATTTGTGGTCCGCAGCTCTGTCTGGCCCCGTTCCTAGTCTGAGACTGAGCAAATTCATTCAGTGAGAAAAGCACAACTTAGTTCGTTTTCCCAACATGGACCCTTTTCCTCACAGTACACTCTGATGTCACGGAAGCAAAGTTTGGCAGGAAAAGCACAACGTTAAAAGTGCTCCTTATTAGCTACAAAAAGAGTCATCCTTATTGCACAGAAATCAATGATTGAAAAACCCTTCCTAGGTTGCGTTATCAAATATCCTTCCTGGCTGGGACACTTGAGGAGTCTATCCTGCAACCCTCCCAATTTGGCTACACCGAGGATTGAATCGGCTACTCCATCAAAAATTGAAGTTGTACCATTGCATTGTTAACATTCTCATCAGGTATACACTGGTACGATCCCACTGCTGGGATTCATCGTTTCCTCATATGGGCTCTTTTGCCTATGTGTCAGGATTTCTCTCTGCCCTGTGTGATAATTCACACATGTCTGCATCCCCACTGGACTGTGGGCTGCTTGAGAGCCAAGATTCTGGTTCTCTCATCCCAGCATCCCTTCCACAGGCAACTTGTGATTCCTCAGTAATATCAGTTGAATAAAATGGACTCCTCTTGTGAAGTAGGTCCTTATCTATGCTGAGGGCTGTCAAAAGCCTCTCCTCTCTCCATCTCCCAGTGACTGTCATTTCTGCCCATCATGGTGGTTAGTACGGCAATGCCAATAGAATAACAATCACCATGGACAGAGCCATAAACTAGGTATCTTGCACACTTTGCGTCTAACTCTCCATCAAACTGGAGAAGCAGAGAAGGTTAGAGAGGAAGCTGACCCCCAGAGTAAAAAGAAGAAGTCCCTTGGCCAAGGTTGCAAAGTGCTGTCATTTGAATCCAGATTTGACTCCAAAGCCATGTTTGACTGAACCCAGGATAGCGCAGCCTGCATTTTAGTGGGCTAGATGTTGACTTGTAGAGTGTTGTGGCTGTTACAGAAGAAATGAAGATGTTCAACGTGGACCTAAAGCTGGAAATAATGGTAGCTTGAAAATTAAAAGTCCGCGGTTGTTGAAATGCACCCCTTAGCAACAAACTCACACCGTTGTCTAGAAAGAAATCTCTTGAATGCTCTAAAACCTCATGCAAAGATTTTCCTATGTCCCCAAAGCATAACAAATAAACATCATCCTATTTAACACACTAATAACATGTGTTTTCTGGTCGATACAAATACCCAACTGAGAAAGGCTGGCACATTCTAGCTCTAAGACCTGATTGTGGGCATCCATGTGGTACTATGTGAAAAGCACACAACTAGGCGTCAGAGAAGCTGGGCTCCATCCCTGGCAATGCTATGAATTTGCTGCACCGTCTTGGGCAAGATGTTTTCCTCTTGGGAGCCTCAGTTTCTTAACTTGTAAAATGAGTGTGGTTAGGTGATTTATAAAGTCCCTTCCATTGCTGCAACATTTTACATTTTATGGTTTCTATTTTGATGCCCCTTGCTGACCTTCCACTTTCGTTGCATAAAAGATGCACATTCTTTTTTTTTTTTTTGGACTTTTATCTGACCCTCTCACCTCCCTCTTATGAGGACCCTTATAATGACATTGGGCCCACCCCCAAACCAGGATCATCTCCCCATCTCAAGATCCTTAGCTGAATCACATCTGCAAAATCTCTTTTGCCATAGAGGTAACATTCACACGTTCTGGGGATCAGGACCTGATATCTTTGGGGGCCATTATTCAACCTACCAGAGGGGTCTCTTCTGCTGCCCTGGGCAGAATTAAGTGTACCCTTTTCTGTGCTTCCCAGGCCTTTATTCACACCAGCGCTTGGCATTTATCACAGTCTCATCATGGAATCCTGTATGTATTTACAGGTCTGTCTCCCCCACTAGGCTATGAGCACCTTGATATTAGGAACACTTTATTTCCTGAAATCATGGCTGGCCCAGAGCAGGTTCCCAGTGAATGAATGAATGAACTTCTTCACTGGGGCAAATGTAATGCAAGTTGAAGGCACAAGGCCTGAGGCAACCTGGAACGGAGGATGACTTAGAGACAGCATAGGGTTAATGCCAGGACCCTAAATCCCGGTCCCAAATCTCCAGGCCCCTTCTGCTGCCTCCATACTGAGAGAGTTGGCTGAGCACATCTTGTTTCCTGAAGCTTATTTTTAAAATCCCTCAGTACTAGCTGAGCAACACTGTGGCTATAGATAGAAGCCATGGATTTTATGATCAGAGAGAATGAGTCCATCATATTAAAAAACACACACACACTATTTATAGCCCAAGGATTTCCACAGCCAAGCATACTCACTGCAAACCCCTGGCAGATCCTTCTCCCAGCCGTACAGGGCTCACGGAAACGTGGCAGGGGGAAAGTATGCTATTCTAAATAGCATTTATTGTTGAAAAGCCACTTTCCCAGGGAGAGGGTCATGTAAAATGTATGAAACTGACAGGAGTCTTTTAGAAGACAAGAATCACATTGCTGGTTGTAGAGTAGCTCAGGCTTCTGACGAGACCAACAGTGGGTGAGGATGAAGAAATCATGCAAAGATATTCAAAAAGAAACAGACCGGGCAGGTCAGAGAACCAAGGACACAGCAGGCCGCTCTGAAACAGTATTAACAGCCAACCTGCTCTGAGCACTTACGGCACACCAGACACTGTGTTAGGGTCTTAAACGTCTTATACGCATTATTTCCTTTCATCATCTCAACAGAGCAGGGCGTGATGGAACTATTATTCCTGACCCATATTACAGATGAGTAAACCAAGGCACAGAGAAGTTGAGTAACTTATCTAAGGTTTGGGCTAGACCTGGGATTGGAGAGGGAGCCGGCACCCTCAAGCTCTGTACTGGATCATCTGCATGATGGTTTCGGGAGCAGGGAGGTGGTAGGATGGAGAACCCTGTGCTCCTGCCTGAACTTTGGCTTTCAAGGCCCCCATGATCAAGTTCCATCCATGCCTGCAGTGTGACCTCTTCCTTCTCTTTCTAACTTCTCTGTCCTTTCTCTCCTCTCACAGAATGCATCGTAGCAAGGTAGGTTACCACCTTAATGGCTTACACTGGGCGGTGCTCCTTCTCCAACTCGCCAGCCCGCCTGGGATGCTGTGACCAATCAAGGTATCAGTTGGCCATAGGCAGCCAGGGCCGTCCTGCCAGGGCCACCCTGCAGTTTTGCTCTGACCCCACGCGTGGCCTCTCTTTTTCCTAGTGAGATCCCTTCCTCATTGCTGCACCCCACCCATCCCACCCCCTCCTCAGAGGGCTTCTCTGATTACTCCAGCACTTGTCAATTTTCTCCAACGGCCCCGTCTCCCTAGAGGGCCAGACTATTCAAATTGCTCCCATCATGAGACCCTAAACATCCTTGGAAAAAGCAGATGCTGCAGGAGCCAGCTGTCAGCACGCAGAGCATAGACGGTCACAGAGCTGAAGCCGGTTCCTAGTATCAAGGTGCTCATAGCCTAGTGGGAGAGACAGACCTGTAACTACACACAAGATTCCATGATGAGACTGTGATGAACACCAAGCATAGGTGTGAATAAAGGCCTGGAGAGCACAGAAAAATGTACACCTAATTCTGTCCAGCTCAAGTCTCAGGCACGACTGATGAAGAAATGCACCCAGCAGACGGGAGCTCGTGACTCTGGCCGGTAGTGGAGCTGCTGCACATCCGGATTTCCTGAGACTGAGTTTCATGGGTTGTTAGGATAATTCTGTTAATTCAGGGTCATGACCGTGGGTGAGACTTGTTACCTTTTAACTTTCTCTTTTGTGACACGGGCGTGTAAAATAAGATTTTCTGATTCCTGCTCAGTGATATCCCCTCTCTCTCTTCTGCCCTTGCCCTTGTCTGTGTCACTATGACAGTCCCCCTGATATCAGCAACGGTCTCCTCATTTGTCCCCTTTGCTCTGCCCTCTCCTTCCCCAGTGCAGTTCATTCTTAATTCTTCAGCCAGAGAGATCTTCCAAAATCTCAAGCTGGGTGATGTACTCTCTGCCCTTCCCCTCCTCCCGCACTGACCTTCCCGTGAGCCGCCCTCCTGGTCCTTCAGGTACATCACAAACCTCCTCTGACGGTTCCTAAGGCCTTTCGTGGTGTACAAGGCCCTGCCCACTTCTCCAGTTTCTCTTCCTGCTGCTTCTTTACAGGGGCTTCTGCTCCAGCCAGAGCAAGTTACTTGTTGTTCCCTGAAGTCACGTGCTCTTCTGTGGTCCCGGAGTCTTTGCTCAAGGTCATGGGAGCTCCCTGGGGACAGAGAACATGTCTTATCATCTCCTTATTCCTTGATCTGTAGGAGATGCTTAACACCTGTTAATAAAATGAATGAAGAGTTGAATGGATGGGTGGCTGGATGAGTGCTGTTTTCTACCTCTGGAATGCACCTGTTACCTAATAATCCTTCAGGGCTTCCTTACCTTCAACCTCTCCTCTTTTGAGACGTCTCCCCTGGACCTAACCCCCCAGTCTAAGTTTGGTGCCATTTCATCAAGCCTCCTGTGAGCCCAGGTACTAGAGCACAGTGTGTATATTCTGTGTGTCTGCTACCCCCACACGAGACCGCCCTACCCAAGGACAGAGCCCCTGTTTTATATGTGAGTGCATCCCCAGTACACAGCATGACGTCCTAACCTTTAGTGACTAAATGAACTGAGTAACTGTCTGGCCAAATCAAAGAATGAAAAAGCATAGTGACATATGCCCATGGTCATATGGAGAATTAGGGAAAATAGGTGGAGCCAGGTCCTGGTGTTCAGGCTTCCAGCTCTCTGGTCTTTCTAACGTTTCCCACTGGAGAAAAGAAGCTGGAAATTTTACTAGTTTTAGATTTTTTTTCCAGGGCTCTGCAGTGCCACAAAGTAGACCAAGCAAGGTGTCATCCCCAAATAAGCAAAACGGAATGTGTTTACCTGTGATGCCAAACTCAATCTCTCATCTGATTTCTTCTCTGGAAGAAAGGTACCCAGAGCATCATTAGTTTAACCCTGGATCCTGAATGATTAGTTCAGAAAACAGGCAATGATTTGCAACGACATGGATGGACCTGGAGGGTATTATGCTTAGTGAAATAAGTCAGACAGACAAAGATAAATACTGTATGTTATCACTTATATGTGGAATCTAAAAAATAAAACAAATGAATGGAATATAACGAAACAGAAACAGACTCACAGATGCAGAGAACAAACTAGTGGTTACCAGTGGGGAGAGAGAAGGGGGATTAAGATAGGGATGGCGGATTAAGAGGTATGAACTACTACGTATAAAATAAATAAGCTATAAGGGTATATTGTACAGCACAGGGAATACAGTTAATCTTTTATAATAACTTTAAATACAGTATAACCTATATAAATATTGAATCACTATGTTGTACTCCTGAAAATTATTTTAAAGGTAATGAAAGAATTTTTTAAAATAAAGAATAAAATTTAAAAGATAATAAAAGAATAAAAAAATAAAAGAATTTTTTAAAAGACAAAATATATATTTCTTAAAAGAAGAAAAGAAAAAAAAAAAGGAAAGAAAGCCAGCAATCGTGATTTGAGAGGAAGGCTGTCAGCTGTACGGAAGATAGGAACACATTTTAGAGCTGGGAGCAGTTGGGAGCCACGGGAAGAGTCCTAGAGATGAACCTGGATTATATTCCCAGCCCCACTAATTTACTGTGTGACCTTGAAGGAGTCACCTAGTCTTTCTGGGTCTTGACTCACCTCTCTGTAAAATGAGGATACCAGGGCTTCCCTGGTGGCACAATGGTTGGGAGTCTGCCTGCCGATGCAGGGGACGCGGGTTCGTGCCCCGGTCCGGGAAGATCCCACATGGCACGGAGCGGCTGGCCCGTGAGCCGTGGCCGCTGAGCCTGCGCGTCCGGAACCTGTGCTCCGCGACGGGAGAGGCCACAGCAGTGAGAGGCCCGCGTACCGCAAAAATAAAATAAAATAAAATGAGGATACCATAATATATTTACTCTAAAGCCGTTTCCCAGTTCTGAAATTCTATGGGTTAATGTCTATAGAGCTCATTTAGAAAGACACGAAGGACTCGGAGGTTAATAATGAAAACAGAACTTTTCCAGTAAAATGGTAAGTAGTAGGTTTTTTCCCCAAGTAGTCAACAATCAACAGCAAAGATAGTGAAGATAATATGAAAAAGAAACCTACTAGATTCAACATAGAATGAGTTCACTTACAAGTAATGTCCTAATCTACCCTGTTACCTACAGATCCCCTAGAAGCCCCCTACTTCTACTGATCCCTAGCCCTTCCTCTACTGGAAATATTCTTCCACCCATTTGGGGGAGGATGGGTAAGGGGACAGAGGCCTGACTCCATCTCTGGGGCCCAGTCCCAAATCCAGCCAACAGTAGATGCGCAATGAATACAGTTTCAAGAAATAAAAAGTGAAACTTACATCCCTAATCATCAGTTTCATTAATGATGAAATTCAGTGACAGCCCTTCCCAATTACCTGAATGTAAAATAGATCTCTTAGCCAATGCACTGGGATTCCATGGTTCTGTACCTTTACAATGAAAGGATTAAGTTGAGAATATCCCCCCTTTGAGCATAGGACTTAGATTTTCCAAGTACTTTTACATTCATCATTAACTAACAATAAAATAGTAACTGGTACTTTTGTAGAGTCTTATGGTTTATATAAGACTTTCATATACATTCTCACATGTTCTGTGAGACAGCAGTTATCATCCCCATTTCACAGGTGAGGAAACCAAGGCTCAAAGAGGGGAAGTGACTTGCCCAAAGTCTCATGGACAGTCAGGACTGAGCCAAGGCTGCGACCCAGTTGGTCTCCCCTCAACACCACCGTGGAAGTCCACCTGTGCTCTCTTCTATGACTCTTCCCCAACCTACTCTATTGCTGCCAATAAAAGCAAACTAGGGAGGTCTGCAAAGTTATGGGTTTACTTCCATCTTGCTTTTTTCTCTCTCTCTCTCTTTTTTCACCTCTTTTATTCTTTCTTCCACCTTCAAGGAGGGTATATCTTGCTGAAACATTGAAAATGATTTTAAGGTAGAGCAGGAAGAATGAAAGTGGGGGAAGGAGGGAGGGAAGAAGGAAGGAAGGAAGGGAGGGGAGAAGGAAGAGAGATAGGTCCTTGCCATACTGCCAAGTGTTCCACATAGATTTATTTAATTCTCTTAGGAAGCTTCTGAGGCAAGCTTATTATCCCCAATTTGCAGATGGACAAACTGAAACTTAGATAAATCTCTTGCCCAAGTTTACACTGCTCGTAAAAGATACAGCCAACAAATCTGATGGTCTTCTTGAGATTCCTTTCTACAGAGCTGACAACCGGATGAGAAAGAGAAAGAATAAGAACTCAGGATATATGCAGATCATTTCTCCCCTTCAAAATTAAGTGAGGTTGAACCTGTCATATCAGATAACAGCAATATAGGCCAATAATTTCAATTTACTTAGGTACAATGAAAACAGCTAGCAGTGGCTAGCTGCTTTTGAAAGATGTGGTTCTATTAAAAGCATTTAATTTAATGCCCATGACATAGTAAAATAAGTACCCATTTTGCAAATTCTTTTATAATGTTTCACCTTCACGTCTGCCATTTTAAAGAGCTTTCTCCGTGAGTTACACTAACTTCTAATTAGCATCCTCTTGGAGTTTTACAACTTCTGATATCTTGCAGAAAACCAAACGAAAAAGGAAAGAAAGCTACAAGATGTAATTTGGTGAGGAAAGCAAATTCGGTCCTTTCACAACGTACAGAACTAATTAGTTTGGGTGACTTGGCTTGGAAAGGCATTCACTGCAAAACAAGGAACATTTGTTGAGATTCTGGTACTTGGCATGGGGAAGGGGCTGACAGAAAGATGAATAGCACAGTTCTTGACTTCAAGGAGTTCAACATCTGCTGGGGAAGATGGACCCAACCGTTGCTAACTCAAATGTGAGCCTCACCCAGTGAGTTCTGTAACAGTCCTCTCCTACTGAAGTCCAAAATTTTACCCTGTTGGCAGCTACCCTTTCTGTGTGTGTCAAATAGAAAAGGTATCGCTCTACATCTCTTAATAACAAATTCCACCACAATAATTTTATTATTTCTAACAAGGGCAGCTAGCGTTTGTATAGTGCTTTAAAGTTTACAAAACACTTTCCTACTCAGCGTGCCTCAAAACCACAGAAGCAGAGACATTTACGTCAGGCAGTATTTTTCAGCTGAAAGTATTTATGTTCCATTTTCTACAACTAGCAAATTTGAGAGATCACCTTTTTCAACTATTGTAAAGAGAACCCCTTGTGGGCTATTTCCAGCTATGCCAAAATGCATGCTGACACCCTTCAACTATTAAAAAGAGCCAGCAAAACATTTCAACTATTTTAACTATGTGAACCAAACCAGTGGGGAATACACATGCCTCTGCAGAAAGAAATAACATTATTCAGCAAAAAAGACATGCATTCTGCATTAGGCTATAAAGTAATTTTTTTCCTAGAACATATTTTTAGATCAATGAACTGCGGGAATGCTGATTTCTTGCTGAAACAAATTGATTATCAAGAATTACTGAAACTATGTTAAAAAACAACAACTAATCTAAATTCCTTGTCTGACAAGCATTAAGGAAAATGATGTACTCATAGCCATAAGCGAGATGTGCTATATGATTCTCATACAGAGCGAAACTGTAAATCACATCAAAACTAGTAATTTCACGCATCGAAGTTCTTACTTGGCATATCAGATATTTTTATTTCAGTACTTACCGCATGGATTCAGGAAACCATTGGCCGGTCAAGGCTAAACTGCTTAGAGGGAACAGCATGTGTGAGCCACTGTCTGTGGTCCTGAATTACCCATCATGTCACCTTAGAGTCAGGTTTTCTCCTCCCTCTGGTAACGCCAGCCTCAGAGTTGGGATTTAGAACCCTGCGCTGGCTCTATCGCTATATGACTAATTATGGGGTAAGGGACAGATTACTCACTTGTTCTCTCTCAACCTTGATTTGCTCAGAATGTAAAATGAACTAGTTGAACAAGAGGGCTCTCAGCTCCAACATCCTATGTTTTGGTGGCTTAAAATTGCCAAAATAATGAACAGGTGGCGGGCCTCTCAATTTAACTCAATATAACATTATTAAGGGTCATGTTTCATATTCCATGTACTGTGCTAGGCTCTAAAAACACAACGATATTTTAGTTAGAACCTTTTCATTTAAAACAGACAACAACACACTTGGTTATGTGGGCAAATGGTAATCGTAATGCGGTAACTTGTAGGATTACAGCTGGGCTAAGGTAAAATTGGAATGAGGACTTGTAACACCTCAGGTCTTCTTTCTTTCTTCTTTCTGCTCCATTCCAAATGAGTTCTTCGACTCAGAATGTGTGCGGCAGACAGCATTTAAGTTGATTCTCAATTACACCAACTTCCGAACGCTCATAACCTTGTATAATCTCCCCTTGAATGTGGGCAGGACTTGTGACCTGCTTCTAAATATCAGAATATGGCAAAGGTGATGGGATGTCACGTCTGAGATGATATTACATAGGACTGTAACATCTTTCTTGTTAGCTTATTTTCCCTTGCTGGCTTGGGTGAAGTCAGGGGACATGTTGGGAAGCCTCATGCGTCAAGGAATTGAGGGCAACCTCGGCCAACAACCAGGGAGGAACAGAAGGTGGCCTCTGGCCAACAACGGCCAACAAACTAAGACCCCAATCCTATAGGCTACAATGACCTAATTTCTGCAACAACCATACAGACTTGGAAAGGGATTCTTCCCCATTTGAACTAGAGATGAGACTAGGGCACTGACAGACACCTTGATTATAGCTGTCAGATGAGATCCAGAAAATTTGTGCCCAGATTCATGAACCACAGGACCTCTGAAATAATAAACGTGTGCTCTTTTAATGTGTTTAGGTTTGTAGTATTTTGTTGTGCGATAGATAAATCACACAAGGGGCATGGCCCCTAAAATCCCCAGACCCACATCTCAAAATCTGGAAACTGAATGGATCTGAAGGCCAGTTTTTCACCTTCCTTGTTCAAAAATCCAAACGGAGGACTCTGAGCAGCCCAGCTTGCGTCAGGTTTCTACCCTGCTAATTACCAGGGAGGCTGGAATCACTAAGAAGATAGCAGTCCCGTTCTTACTAACTGAATCCGATAAAATGTTTTCCTGAATAAGAGCGAGTGTGTTCAGACAGAACAGTAGCTGCCCACTGCAAAGGGTGAATAACATAAACACGGTATTTCCCCATAACGTAAAGGTAAATGTAGACGAGTTAACAGCCTACGAAGACGCAATAGTTTATGTGCTGCAGTTGAGGAAGTACATGTCAAAGAGGGGCCTTTCACACAGACTTGAGAGTCAGGAAAGAATTTCCAGGGAAAGTGATACCAACGTAGAACCTGAAAACTGAGGAGTAATCCATATAAGTGAGGGGCAGGGAAGAATGTCTCAGACACACAGGGACTACCACGTGAAAAAGCCCAGGAGCCAGAGGAGGAAGGAAGTGTTTGGTGACTCCAGATGTTTTTAATGCAGTCAGATCATAGCACGAAGGTTGTGGGGAAAGGGCCAAGAGGGAGGCTGAAAAAATCTGTCAGGGCTGGAAAAGAAAGGCCTTGTATTGGTCAGGGCTCTTCTCAGCAAGTCATAGACTCCACTCCCTTCATTATCTCACAGGGTTAAGACACCATGCGGTCAGAAACCACGTAGCCGTGACTAATACCGAGCACACCAGCCAACGCCATGATTGCAAATACACACCACTCAGCACCAGTCATCCCAGGCAGGATACCAGAAGCTGCCCCAGAGGAATCAGATTCTGCTCTGTCGTGCCTGATGGACACCATCTCCTGGGCGATGATGGAGCCTGATGCCACATGGAATACTTCCACATCCAGTTCTCATGGGCAGATGTGATTGGAAGAACCCAGGTCGCATGCTTGCATCCTAGCTGCTGTTGACGTTGTTTTTCATTCATCCATGGGAATGTGGGCCTCATTTCCACATGGAATACTTCCACATCCAGTTCTCACGGGCAGATGTGATTGGAAGAACCCAGGTCGCATGCCTGCATCCTAGCTGCTGTTGACGTTGTTTTTCATTCATCCATGGGAATGTGGGCCTCATGTGTGGGAACTGTCAAAGTGTAGACAGGTTTTCCAAAAGATATTAGACGCCCATGAACGATAGCTGTTCACAGTGGACCTTGCGACCAAACAAAGAGTTTTGCCATTGCCCTGGGGGATGTCATTGAAGGGGTTTAAGTAAGGGAGTGACATGGTGACTCTTCTAGTTTAGGAGGTTCCCTTGGCCTACAGCATGGGGGATGAGTTGGAAGCAAAAAGGCCAGGTGGGAACCTGTTGCAGTCATTCAGGTGAGGAAGTCTGAGTGCCTGAAATAAAGTTGGTATGACAGTAATGTAGAGAAGGACAGTGCTGGGTGGATTCTAGAAGGTATATTAAAAAGTGCTTTCTCTTACATAGATTAAAATAATAAATTACCCTGCCCTTCCTTCCTCCACCTTAGCAACTCTAGAGGATCCTCTACTGTACGTAGGATCAAATTTGGATTTTTAAATGTGTTTCCCCAAAGAAACAATATTATAAGTGGTGGTCTGTCTGGGAACTTATCATTTGTAACATTACTTCTTCGACAAATGGCTTCCAGATATCTATTTAGCATGGAATCTTTCTTCAAATGAAATCTAATACAAAATATGGGAAGTGGATTGTTAGTTATACATAGGGCTTTTGGTTCAGAATTTTGCCTTCCATGTATCCCCAAAACATCAGCCCTGAGGAAGCTCTGCAGAACCCTGGGGTTACAAGGTGCGTGGTTTAACGGTATGTTCCCCTTGAAAGTGTGCCTTAGGAGTCCACCAAACAGCTTACATGAAAAATGGTCTGCAACAGAACTACTTAAAAGTCACTATGTCTGTTGCTATCAATGCTAGAGGAATTCACTAGGAAAAAAGAGGAAAAGGAAGGCTGGAGTTTCCAGAGATGTTTCCTTGGAGGAAGGTGTGACTGGAGCAGAGCCTCCAAGGATGAGAAAGATCTGGTGAGGAGAACGAAGCAGCAGGAGAAGAAGCCTGGAGACTAGATGCCATCAAGGCAACTGGAACTATATGGGTAGGCATAGTGAGCAAACTCAAGGATGTCTCCAGCAACCCCACCTCCTGGTATTCACACCCTTGAATAATCCCTCTTCTTGACTGAGGGCGGGGCCTGTGACTTGCTTTTGACCAACAGACTACAGCAAAGGGAGTGGGATGTCACCTCTGTGATTAGGTTACAGAAGATCGTGGTTTCCATCTCTCTAGCAGACGCTTTCTATTGCTTCTCCACCTGCAAGCGTTGATGAAGCCAGTTGAAATGTTGGAGGGGCCCATGTGGCAAGGAACGAGGGTGACCTTTGGCCAATGGGTGGCTAGGAGGTGAGGCCCTCAGTCCAGCTTCCCTCAGGGACCTAAATTCTGCCAACAACAGAACATTTTTGACATAAATCGCAGCAATATTTGTTTGGATCCATCTCCTAAAGTAAAGGAAATAAAAGCAAAGATAAACAAATGAGACCTAATTGAATTTAAAAGCTTCTTCACAGCAAAGGAAACCATCAACAAAACAAAAAGACAACCTACTGAATGGGAGAAAATATATACAAATGATATGACCAGTAAAAGGGATTAATATCCAACACATATAAACAGCTCGTACAGCTCAACATCAAAACAACAAACAACCTGATTAAAAATGGGCAGAAGAACTGAATAGACATTTTTCGAAAAAGAAAACGCAGATGGCTAACAGGCTCAACATCACTAATCATCAGGGAAATGCAAAGCAAAACCACAATGAGATATCACGTATACCAGTCGGAATGGCTATCATCACAAGGAACTCAAATAACAAATGTTGGCGAGGATGTGGAGAAAAGGGAACCCCCCCCTACACTGTTGGTGGGAATGTAAATTGGTGCAGCCACTGTGAAAAACAGTAGGGAGGTTTCTCAAAAAACTAAAAATAGAACTACCCTTTGACACAGCGATTCCATTCCTGGGTATTTATCTGAGAAAGCCAAAAACACTAATTCTAAAAGATACGTGGACCCCAACGTTCATAGAAGCGTTATTTACAGTTGCCAAGACACGGAAGTAACCTGAGTGTCCATCAACAGATGAATGGATAAAGAAGATGTGGTGTATGTACACAATGGAATACTACTCGGCCATAAAAAAGAACAAAATTTTGTGATTTGCAACAACAAGGACGGACTTGGGGGGCATTATGCTAAGTGAAATAAGACAGAGAAAGACAAATACTGTATGATATCACTTATATGTGGAATCTAAAAAATACAACAAACTAGTGAATATAACAAAGAAGAAGCAGACTCATGGAAATAGAGAACAAACTAGTGGTTACCAGTGGGGGTGGGAAGGGGGATGGGGGAGTGGGAGGCACAAGCTATTGGGTGGAAGACAGGCTCAGGGTTGTACTGTACAACATGGGGCATATAGCCAATATTTTGTAGTAACTGTAAATGGAAAGTAACCATAAATAAATAAATAAATAAATTCTACCACAAACAATATGGAAAAAAGCCTGGAGTGGATATTTCCCCAGTTGAGCCTTCAGATGAGACCCCAGACCTGGTGGATACATTGTTGCAGTTTTGTGAGACACCATGAAGCAGAGGACCCACTTAAGCCATGCCCATATTTCTGACCTGCCATAACTGTTAAATAATAAATGTGTGTTTTAAGTCATGGAGTGTTGTGGTCATTTATCACACAGCAATGGATAACTGATGCAGTGGCTTTAGGTATGTGCTTCATAACTCTGATCTTTGGCTTTCTTCTCTACGATGGAAGGTAATACGTGAACCACCTCTCAGATTTGGTAGAAGGATTAAATAAAACAAGTGGAGTGCCAGCATCCTACAAGTCTAGAGGTAGGTGTTCCATCAGTGGTAGTCACGGCTGCCACCTCAACCACCACCAACCACACACGAAGGAAAATAACCCTCGAGAAACGTTTACAAGCTGTTCATGTTTGTCGCTTAGTGAAAGAATCAATGTGGCCCCATGAACTGCTCCCAGAAATTCATCTCCAGAATAAGGGCAAAAAAACCCAAAAAAAACAAACCCTCTAGATGCCTTAAGCCTCTCAGTTCCTCAGGTTGGCCCTGACTATACATGCTTCTCGATCATGCTGCACCAAAGAAATTCCTGGGTCCAGTCCTGTGGTTGGATTTGTGATACATGCTAATTATTTTA
The DNA here is from genome assembly GCF_003031525.2 of Neophocaena asiaeorientalis asiaeorientalis. Classification (NCBI taxonomy): domain Eukaryota; kingdom Metazoa; phylum Chordata; class Mammalia; order Artiodactyla; family Phocoenidae; genus Neophocaena; species Neophocaena asiaeorientalis. Next base: position 2,362,412 of record NW_020172178.1, read on the forward strand.
TTTTATGTCAGGGGGAAGAAGGGCAATATTGTGCTAGTTTTTCAAAGCAGTGTTTCCCCAGGTTACCGTGGAAACAAAAATTCGCATTTTCTTTAACACTCCTCCATCCTACTTAACCCCCAACGCAGATTGCAACCTTTGGATATTAGTCACTATCCAGTTGTAATACTTAAAATTAACAGGGTAAACATATATTCTGTACTGCTTTGCCAGAAAAACTTGGCTGATCCAACAGATTTTAACTCTGTAGGACAGATTTTGCTGTATTTGTGCTTTCTTTATCTTTTTTCTTTTTTTGTCCGTCTTCCCCAGAGGAGTATTAACTCAAAGTCATCACGAGAGACCCATCGCTGCCTGCTGCTTTCTGTACCATCATCTGCATCTCTCCTCCTTTATAACTTCTCCAGCCATTTGATGAAGCACACACACACTCACACACACACACACACACACACACACACACACACAGGATGCCATTCACCTCTAAAATGACAGCAATTTGATTGTTGGAGAAATCATAAACGCATTTTCATTTTTACCGATTACATTTTCATCTACCTTTTCCATCCTACTCAAGCCAACCGCAGGACTTGCTCTTTTAATGTAAAAGCTGCTATGAAACACAGTTAGTGAGTGATCTTTGAAAGGACCTCAGAAGACCGGAGTGGGTTGGGATTGAACAGAGAGGTACCCTCTGGACTTGTATATTCAATGATTTCTAAAAATGTAATGGATTACAATGATGTTTTAACAAGGTTATTGATACTTAAACCTTAACAGTTTAGAAAACAACAGATAAGAGATGAAAGGACATCTTTTCTTGGTTCAAAAGTAGGTACAGGGATTAAGTGTTTGGAGTGGGTAAACTCTGAAAATAACAGTAGTTTAAAATACTAGCCATTTAGAAGGCAGAGAGGTAAGTCTTTCAGCCACTGCTTGTTTTGTTACTCGGAAAAGGGAGAAATTATTACCTGAGAGTTCTGCATTTATGTTCATTGCTGTGACAGAACACATTGCATTTTATTAGCTATAGGCTTCGGTCAGATATAAATATACTGTTACCATTAAATTAAAAACTTCTAACAATTTGAAATATTCATCAGCTAAGTTTACATTTGTACGGATTAAAAATCCCGGGACCGTTGTTTCTTCATCTGTTAAATGGGGATAATGAGATGCAGTTGCAGCATTTCTGTGAATTTTAGGTTGAAATAATGTATGTGAAGGTGCCTGGCATAGTACAGAGGTTTGGTAAATGCTGGCGATGATGGTAATGATGATGATGGTGGTGGTGGTGGTAGTGGTGATAGTAAACGTGATGAAGAAACGTCAGCAGAGATTTGTGTATCCTGATTATTCCTTTTGAAAGGTTTCTTAAATCAATGAAACATCTTTGGACACTTTCCTAAACGGGTTATTCCCGTAATCACCCTAGCAATTCAGCATGCGTGTGTTTTATGAGATATCTTTTCATAAGCAATCGAAAGCCCTTCCCTCTTTATTCATTTGGAGGTACCCTATTGCAAGGAAACCAGCTTCCTTGAACAAGACTTGGTTTTATGCAGAGTCTCAAAGAGGCCAAGTCAGCCTCTGGCCGATTTTGTTGGAACAAATAAAAAGTCTGAGCAAGGATCTTGACAGGAAAGACAAGGTGGGAAACCTTCTGCCTTCTTTGTGGGCAAGAGATTCCTTCCTTGCACATGACTGAGGTGACGTTGTGATGGTGTGTTTAACGTTAGCAGATGCCATGGCTAACCGGTGTGTGTGGTGGAGCGGGGCAGGTTCAAGGTCTCTGATCATGGATCAGCTCTGTAGCATGTTATCTCTTAATGACCATGGCTTCCCATGGTCCGTTGTAGGGTATTTGTAAACTTTCAGAGCAATTAACATTATGGATAGCTGAGACTAGGGAAGAAAGAATGACTTAAACAACCTTCACATTTTTAGTAATCTTATGGAAATATCTCTTTTATGGGAAGATCTCCCCAGCAGAACTAAATTACTACATTAATAGTAATCCTTGGAATAAGGTCACGTGTGCTTGAATGTACACGGAGAGATTAATTTAACAATACTTTCCAATTTTACCTTGGGAGCTGCAACCAAGAATGTTGACACCAGGTAACTATCAATAAAATATCTAGGAATCATTTTATTTGTAATTAACTGGGGACCAGGCTGTTACTACCTCGTTCCCTGCATTGCAAGTTGTCGTAAACACACACACACACACACACACACACACACACACCAATCAACCCTCACTCAGGAATTCAATGCCATTCAAGCTATGGCTAAGGGAGATGGTAAAAACAGGGTAAAGTTGAGGTTCATGGGCTCTGGGGCCTGGAACAGAGGTGAGGTTGGCCATGAGGCCTCAGCATTGAGATTAGACAATCCATGTCACAGACAACAGATGGGGAAGGCAAGACAAAGGAGTAGCCAGCTTAGCGATGCCCGTGAAGGCATGGAACACCGACAGCCTTTTCCGTGGCACTTCTTTTTTTTTTTTTTTTTTTTGCGGTACGCGGGCCTCTCACTGTTGTGGCCTCTCCCGTTGCGGAGCACAGGCTCCGGACGCACAGGCTCAGCGGCCATGGCTCACGGGCCCTGCCGCTCCGCGGCATGTGGGATCTTCCCGGACCGGGGCACGAACCCGTGTCCCCTGCATCGGCAGGCGGACCCCCAACCACTGCACCACCAGGGAAGCCCCCGTGGCACTCCTTTTGTTCATCGACAGGTGGAAGGCCTCAGCATTCTCTGTGGTCTTTTAAAATTCTCCGTAAACACTAAGGTTTCCCCTAGCTGGAGAGCTAGGAAAACTTCGGTTCAAATGGGTTTTGAGTATGATTAAGTGTCTGAGAATGGATGCGTCAGAGCTTGAATAACATCTGAATTCTTCTCAGGAGAAAGCTCTTAGGGGTGTCTGTCTCTCAGCTGGAAATCCTGCCAAAGGCAAACCTACAACTAGATATCTTGATTATCTAACTGTCACCCTAAAACAAAACCAGCAGTAAGAAAAATGTGAAATTTAAATTTGTGTTTACTTTGAGACTCAGAGGAAGGAAGGCTTTGGGAAAATCAGTACCTGGAATTCACCGTGGTGTAAACCGGACCGGGCCAGTAAGGATCAGGGAAGCGGTCCTTCATGTGGACACTAGGAACCGTATTTAATCAATTTCGCCTTTGCCAATGCACTTCATAAGGGGGTTGTAATGCACATTTCTCCTTTTCTGGTTGGAAAATCTTGGCTTCTGCACACAGGCTGTGGATTACTGCATGAGAAAATGTTTTCTTGTGTCCATCACGGTTTTGCAAGACAGCTGAGGCGGGGAAATTGACTCTGTTTATATCCAACCTAGCTGAGGACAAGACAGTGAAATGGCCACAGACGTTTTTTCCCTCTAAAGAGAACATTTTGCTTTTCTTTGCAATTCCACTTGGAAAGAAAACAAATGTCTGTTATAGTGCTGTGCAGCAATGTTGCTTTTCTGGATGAACGCACCTGGCCGAGTAAGTCTCTCCCTGCCTTTGGGATCGATCAGATACTCATCACATCCTGGCCGAGCTAGCTGGGGCCCAGGCCACCAGCTCTTCAAGGGCAGGTGCTCTGCCCAGTTCAAGGTCTGGCACCAAGTTTGCCGAATGACATCCCCGCTGACCCCAACAGAAGCCTAACAAAGGTAAATTAGCTTATTCCATAGCGAATCCTTTTGAAACACAGAGGAACATCTTAGCCTCGTGGGTACATTGGCGGCCCAGAAATGATCCACGCCGTCATTCATCCATGAGTTTACATGTGCGTGCGTCTTCCTTGTAAGAGAGGCTTGGGTGTAAAAAGATTTCCTCCAGATGTTCACCCTTGAGATTGCCTGAATCTGTCCATCATCCACCTTATATTACACAGGCAGAGGAAGCCATTGCTCTTTTTGATGGACTTCAGGTCCAGTGATGAAACACTGTAGATCTGACCGAGGCTGCTCTGAAGATGGGTTTATTTTTCAATAGTTGTGACTATGTGACCAGCAGGCACTGCAGAGATCTGAATAATTGTCATTAACTGCTGGATCCTTATGATCTCAAAGTTCACTCAAACTCTTAGCCACATCACTGCTTAATAGGACTTCAGCTTTTGCTGAATATCCCCAGTGATGGGGAGCTCACTCCCTCCCAAAGCACCTCACTTGATATCTGGGTAGCTCTGATGCAGGGGGTTGGCAAACTGTTCTGCAAAGAGCCAGATACTAAATTATCTAGGCTTAGTGGGCCATACAATCTCTGTAGCAAATACTTAAGTCTGCTCTTGTAGCGTGAAAGCACCATAGACGATACATGAATGAACGGGCAGGCTATGTTCCAATAAAACTTTGTTTACAAAAGTAGTCAGAGGGCCAGGTATTGATCTAAGTGTTATGCTTCCTTGTCCTGAAAACACCGTCTCCCCGGTGGCCTAGTTCAATGTTTTGGGGCCACACGTAGGAGCTAATGCAACCCTCTCCTATAAGAAAGTCCTTCATCTCTTTAAGGTGATGATACCCTCTTGCCAAGTTATCTGTTTCCTTTTCTCCCATGATCCCATCTCTCCTCAGTTGTCCTAATTCCAAGTCTCTCACCTCTTCTTTTTTTTTTTTTTTTTTTGCGGTACGGGGGGCTCTCACTGTTGTGGCCTCTCCCGTTGTGGAGCACAGGCTCCGGATGTGCAGGCTCAGCGGTCATGGCTCACGGGCCCAGCTGCTCCGCGGCACGTGGGATCCTCCCGGACCGGGGCACAAACCCGCGTCCACTGCATCGGCAGGCGGACTCTCAACCACTGCGCCACCAGGGAAGCCCCTCTCACCTCTTCTTAAGTGTGGTTGGCTGAGTTATTTTATTTTGATAACCCTGTTAATATGGGTGTTGGAAAGGAAAGTTTCAGACCTAAAGCCTCTTTTTCTAGGCAAAAACAGTGTTTCATTTTACCTGTCCTTTAAGACACCCTCTCCCCACTCCACAGGCCCTATCCTTTATCTCAGCCGCCCTGTTAGCACCAACGCTGCTTATCCCAGAGGCTGCAATCACCAGGACCAGACCAACCAGGCAGAAGCCCCAGGTTCCAGCCATGAGGTCTGCCAGGTATCAGCTTTGAGGCTGAGGGATCATCCCACCAAGGAAACCTTCCTCAATCCCCTGAATCCAGGGAAGAGCCCCTCTTCTGTGCGACCACATGGCCTGCAGGCACCACAGCACTGAGCCCCGATCTTGCCACCCCACCCTGCTGACTGGTCTCTCTCCCCACTAGACTGTGAGTAAAATGAAGGCAGGGACCATGGTGTGTTCACTGCTGAATGCCTAGAGCCAACAGAGTGCTGGGCACAGAGTAGATGCTCAATAAACATAATATTAAATGTAATATTATAATATTCAATGAATGAACACACAAATGAATGAATGAGTTGTAAAAAAAAATCCTGAGAATGGGTGAACGAGTCAGGCCTCCTGTGCATACAATGTACCCACGACACATTGCCAAGCCCGCTCTCGCACTTAGTGACCCACGCAGTGGGCTCTGACCCTCGCAGTGGCCCTGCAAAGCACTGAGGTTGGCAGGCATCATGACCCCATTGCCCCTGTGAGTGATGGGAGGTGCCCCCGTCAAGCAGGGCCAGTAAACCTTTACCTGGTGGCTGCCTGGAGGCTGGGTCCTCTCTCTGGCTCTCTGCCACCTTGTCCCTCCCCACTCACCACCCCATAGCCCCGGCTCAAAAGATGTCCTTTCTTGTGCCTTCAGGGAGGGGGCCAGCCCTCAGAAACCGTGGTCTCCACATCCTGTCCATCCTCTTGCTTTCCTGTCTTGGGTCTTAACTCCTGCCCACATGAGCTGCTTATTCATAGCTCTGCGAATTTCCCCTATACATTCCTCTTGATCAGTCCATTCCTGTTCATGTCCTCTCCACATACCCAACACCTACTCATGCCTGGAGACCCAACTCAAACGCCACCTCCTCTGTGCAGCCAGCTGCAGTCCTGCAGACAGATGTCTGCACTTTTATCACTTCTGTCTATGCCTCCAAGAATAGTACTTGGTAATCCCGATAAGGCAGAGCTTATGAATTCAAAATAAAATTGAGGGTCTAATGATGACAATAGGTAGCTTTTATTAAGAGTTAACTCTTCCAGGAACAAATCCTGGTGACTTTATACACACATCTCATTTGTAATCCTAAATGTCAGGCAGACATTTTCTATAATATTGTTGTCTCCATTTTTCTTTAGCCTGGCAGACAAAATAGAAAAATGGTTAGGAACATGGCCTTTGGGGTTAGGGAGACCAGGCTGCAACTCCCAAGTCCATTCATTTGCCAGCTACGTGACTTTAGGGAACCTATATATAACCTTTTTGAGCATCCCGCAGAGAGGGGTTAATGAAGTCAAAATTAGCGCTTGTAGATAAAGCCCTCAGTACCTAGAATACCTGGGCATGAATTAAGCCCTCTATAAATGTCTCGAGGAGGATTCAGAGGACAGAGGGTTCATCTAATTCATCTTTGCACCCCTAGTGACTTGTATTGTGCCCAAATTCCAGTGAACGCTCCTTACAAATTTGGGGAGATGTTCCTCCACTGCCATGCAGATGGACATCCTGGAAAGATGTGGCCCTGGGGATTCACGGGTTTCCTTAATCTCAACGCGCTCATACATTCCCCACCACTATTAAGAAAAGCATGAGGAATAACATATGATGCAGAGGGAGTCCCACCTGTTGCCCTCTTGCCCCGCCCCCATACACACACTGTAAAGGATGAACATGCTGGCTTTGGCTTTGATGCAAGCCAATATTTTTCAAATCTTTGTGCACAGTGAATGAGTTGTTTGTACTGTCAAATCACAGGCTGCCTTGTTTCCTGAAATAGTGGGGCCCAGATACTGGTTGTGCATGGAATACAAGCTCTGGGATTTTGTTTATTGTGAGCACTGGGTTCCCTGACCAAATCAGATGTCCAATTATATCTGCATATTGGGAAATCTGGGCTGAAGAAAGAGCCGGCTGCCAGTACGGCACCAGGAAGCAGTCCTTCTGGAGTTTCTGTGGACCAGCTGCCTGGCTGCCACCACCCATAAAAACTGGTTGGGCAAAAGTATTGCTCCAAATTTCACTAGAAAATGTTGGATCTCAACTGGCACATGGGCTGGGATGCAAAGTGGTTTTCTCAGAAAAGTGCTGCTGCCTTTGGGCCTCTGTTTCTTAAGATACAGGTTTCTGTTTGGATGGGTTTGCAGGGTTTTTCAGCAAGAGTTACTGACATCTGAATGATAACTATGGTAATAATCATCACCATCATCGTTATCCTCATCATCACCATCGGAGGAAGAATCCTGTCAATGGGCTAACAAAACCCACTGGGGTCCTGGTATTTCCCAAAGCCCCTCAGGGATGGGATCTGCCCTGGTGAGACCCACTGCTAGGATGTGGGAACTTTCTTGGGCAAAGAGGTCCCCCTTCTCCTCTGTAGGGTCATCTTCTGCCTCTTTCTCCCCATATCCACACCAGAGAGGAAGAGAGGACAGTAGGGTGAGGAAGGGGTGTGGGCTTGGTCCGGGGGTGAGGTGGCAGGAATGAGTGGTCTTCCCAGGAGTGGGGAAGTGAGGCTCTCTGCACCCAGCTGCTGAAGAGGGACAGTGGTGGTGTGTGGGAGCTTGGAAATCAGGAGGCCTGGGCTCTGCTTGCTTTGAGGCTCCCAGTGGCAAGTCATCTCTCTCATCCAGAAAAGTGGTCCCTACCTGCGATGAGGACTTTCACAGACCCTTGCCCCACTTTCCTGGGCTTTGGGGTATATTTTGGGGAGGTCGTAGATCAGGAGACAGGCTGTAGCTTTACAGCTAATACATGTTCACATTTGTGGGGCACCTTAGGTGCTAGCATTTAGCTACAGGCTTTGGGGATGAACGCTCTATTTTACGGAAGTTGTGAAGTAACTTAGGGCACATTCCATACACATATTGCGGGAAATTGGAGGGGCCCCAAATCCCCAAATAGGAAGACATCCCGAGCCAGATTAAAGTATCTGCCCCCAATGTGAGCAACTGGATACAGGGGTGGGGTAGGGTGCGGTAGGGTGGGGAGGTGCCAACACTGGGGTTGGTTTGATCACAATGAAACTGCCCCCGACATCCTGGGCTTCCATGACGAAGAGACAGCGCAGGAGCAAAATGTCCAGGAAGGAGTGAGAGAGACCAGAGGAAGGAGGCTCCTCCGCCACCCGAGTCCTCGTGTCCCCAAGTACGTCACGTGGGTGGGAGTGTGTCACACACACCCACGTGCCCACTGCCACATTCCTCACGCTCCTGCCCCGGCCGGGCCCGTATCCGCGCGCCTGTAAGCGCCGGGCCTCCACGGGCCACGTCGCCGCCACCTGCTGCTGCATCCTTAGCGAAGGGGCAGGCGCATCTCCGCGCCTCCCCCACCCGACCTCCACCTCGGTGTGGGCCTTCCCCCACCACCATACTCCGGGCCGTGTGTAGGACTTCTTCCCCGGGCCCCTCCCCAACGCAGAGGGGGAAGCAGAAGGAGGAGCTCCAGCTGCAGCCACCCGCCCTCCCCCACCTCCGGAGTTCCCC